>NC_142840.1:6666666-6969696 GCF_061612785.1 Hesperophylax consimilis | reverse complement strand
TTATCTTCTGCTATAAAGATGCGAAACCTTCGTCCTTAAAATGAGGCAATCAATAGGTCCCAAGCATGCGAGATGTGGCTTCCGAGATAAATGTTTGTGATGAAATGAGATTCCTTTGCCTCCAATAACCAAGTTCCAAACCAAGCCAACTGCACACGGGAGCTGACGACATATATTGTGCGGCATAAGGCTGCCTTCTCCGGTCAACTACAAAGGAGTAGCCGATATGAGTTTCCCAGAATGATGGTAAAGAATAATTTAATATATTATACAGGAATTTTTAGTTAAAATTTTCCTATGAACAGCTATAAAATAATACGGTATTTGTCAATCCAATATATAATATATTATATCATGTATTATCATTGACTCCGAGATTGCAATGAATATATTTTTAACTCAAGGTTGCGCCTCAACTGATGTAATGTGGCTGTAATTAATTAATTTATGTATGTTGTTAATTGTAAAATTTGTGAAATGTAAATGGATTCACTGTTTTACACAATAAATAAATGAAAATACTATTTTTGTAAATATATAAACACATTATCTGGTAAGCCATAATAAAAATTAAAGTAAATTTCGATAATCTAAAAGTCGTAGCAGATCTCTGTCACCGAGTAAATTTAGTAAGGTGCATTCAAAGTTTAAAAAATGTTGTATTTGTGGCGGCAAAAAGAATTTTGAAAAAAAAACAAGCCATATGTAAATGGAAACAGAATACACCCGGCGAAAAATTTGCGGCGGCACGGCACACTAAGAGTTAATACGGGCATTTTGCTTATCGTTTTAAAATAATTAATTGACTCGATAATATTTCCACTTTAATCATAAAATTTGTTATGGTGAGTTCTCCGAAAAGTTCTGCAGCGTTAAAACCGACGCAATAAAAGCTCCCATATATTAATTTTTTTAATTCGTGTTATTGCAAATGTGGTGCTGTCAGATCCATATACGAGTGCACCCGAACTAATGAAATATTGGTTTACCGGGAATTTGTTGTATTGAGAATAAATTTTTTATTGGTTGCGCGTTGTTAGTTGATTTTATTAACTTCTGGTTTTAATACACGCTTATGAAAATTGTAAAATGTTGAATTTGGTTGATTGTGACGATTTAAAACTGCGACATATTTATTTGCAAAGCTGCAAAATATTTGTTTGCAAATTTTACAAAACCGCAAATATCTGGGTATTACGCATTTAATTTTTTCCGCACAACGTCCCAGTGGAACTTTGAATACTCGTTTTAAAAAATTCAGGGGCTGAAAAAAGTGTGAGAGGAAAAGGATAATAAGAAGTACAATTTTTATCAACCTCTCCAGCGTTTTAGGGTCATATATTACCGGTCATCCATATTTTATAAAAATATGTTTTTTTCTAACATGTGGAAATACGTAATGTATTAATTAAAAAAAGTTACATTTTTTTTACAAATTCCCCAAACAAAAGTAATGTGTTTTCGAAGTATCGAGTTCTATCAATTTTTCTACGATTGTAGTAAAAAATTAAGTGAAAATGTGGTTTGCGTTTTCGACAACATTTTTTACGTTTGATATTAAAATTTTGTTATTTAGAAATAGTAATTGTATCGAACGTCATCAGCATCATCAATATAAAATGTACATCAATTATAAAAAACACAACAAAATGCCATCATATTTACCACTGTCGAAAACTATGTAAAACCTTCCATAAAACTAATGTTGATAAACCTGCCTTACATATAGGTAACTCATGTTTAAAAACCTGCCCTGCCGTTTAACGGTAAATTTTATCGCTCGGACCTAAAAGGCAGTTGTCTCGCTTCAACTCAAGCAACCATCTTACTCTGGCTAGGCAGCCGCTGATTGGCTAAGCACAAAACCTGCTTGAACGGCCCACGTGTATCCAAGAAATTTGTAAAAAAATACAAATTTGCAAGCCCTTCCTGTAATAATAGGAAACAATGTTAACTAAATAATTATATACAAAGATACTTATATGTTAATTAAATAAGCTTGAATAGAAATAAAATATGTTACACGTAAGATAATTATGTAATCAGCGAAACTCTGAAAATGTTACAGAGATTTGACCACTTATCTTGTAGAATATGTCTTATTATAACTAAATAAACAATATTGCGACGATGTGGTTTTGGCAGGGCGACAGAGGCAGATAAGGTCTAATATTATAAAATATTCCTATATTTCTGAAATAAACAAATTTTATCCTACAAACGTGGCGAGCTTCATAGCAAGAAAAAAGCAAGCTCGTTACGGGAATTTCATAATACAATCAAGGGTCGGAGGCGCGGTCCTATAGAATCTTATAAAAGCGCCGCAAAAACCGGTCCTTGCCCCATTCCGCCATAAGCCCTGGACCGAGCAACACCTACCGCTGTCCGCTCTGCCTGACCCGCTTCGCTACCTGAGACCAACACGCTGCGTTTGATTTCAACCCGGTTCCCCCCCCCGCTCCACTTCCGCTGTCTACTGCAACTGCCTGCTGCTGAGCTCGCTGCTCACCGACAAGCCAACGACGCCCCGACGTCGCGGCGCCTCTGCCTCGGGCTTCACTGAGCCTTCCCAACAGCCAGCCTCGGAGAGGGGATCTGCCACTGCCTACTGAACCAGCCAGCGCCCCGCAGAGCCGTTACCGACTGAGCCTGGAAGGATACAAGAAGTTGCACCCGCAATAAAAACCAACCGCTTTTATAAAAGCGTTCTTTTCAATATGCAAATTACAAATGTCGAATATATCGTCTTTCTCAAGACGCATTCATTGAGGCAAACATATTACAATAGTCGATATTCCCTGGATCGAGGGGACTGAACGTTGCCGACTGAGCCAGCCCGCCTGCCAGCCCGCCTGCCAGCCAGTCCCGGAGAGCCTTCCCTCCAGCGTGCGGTCCTGCTCACTGGCCCCGATGTCACAGAGCCGTTACTGACTGAGCCTGGAGGGATACAAGAAGTTGCACCCGCAATAAAAACCAACCGCTTTTATAAAAGCGTTCTTTTCAAAAGCAAATTACAAATTTCGAATATATCGTCTTTCTCAAGACGCATTCATTGAGGCAAACATATTACAATAGTCGATATTCCCTGCATTTTTATGATATTTTAAATAACTCTGTAATGGTTCAAATGAAATACCTCAAGTGCTTTATTTGAATCATTACACAGGACAAAGGTAAATGTGTGCCGGTGCTTATATTTTACAGTTTTTTCTTGTGCAGGCAAACACGTCCCGTACAAAGTGGTCCATTCGAGCCGGAACCACACATCACGCCTTCAGTCCTGCCCTGGTGGAGATGTCATCACCTTGCAGTGGCTGAGAGACCCGGAAGTCATCTAAGATGCCGGTTTCCCGCCCTGAAAGCAGACACACGCCGGCTCCCGACCGCCTTCCCGCCAGCGTGCGGTTCTGTTCGCTGGAACACCAGCCGATGTCAGAGCAGTCCAGGGGCACCCCCCTCCCACTGAGCCCTGAGCCCTCTCGGCTCGGGCTCCCTCATGCCCTGAGCCCTCTTGGCTCGGGCTCCACCGACAGGCCAACGACGCCCTGACGTCGCGGCGCCTCTACCCCCGGGCTTCTCTGAGCTTGCCGGTGACCGACGCCCCAACGTCGCGGCGCCTCTTCACCGGGCTTGCCGGAGACCAAGGCCCCGTTGTCGCAGCGCCTCTTCCCCGGGCCCACGTGCTTTCCTGTGCTCGCTGCTCCCGATGTCGCAGCACCTCGGCCCCGGGCCCCACATGGCTCGGGTTTATTTGAGCTTGCTGTCGCTTACCGAGGTATATAGAGCAGAGGCCTGCGCAACCAGTGACATCCCGGTGGCGGTGATTACACACAGTCACCGCTCCAGTGAGCAAACAACGCCCACACGGCTTGCCACTGCCTGTCAAACTCTACATTGGACAGCCAGCCAGTATACCAACTCAGCCAATGTATAACGCGCACGAGGCCTGCGCAACCAGTGACGTCGCCGGTGATAACCTGTACAACACCGGTGACGACCAGTGACATTGCCGGTGACATCCCGGATGCAATGTCTTACATACTCAGAGCCACACGATGAGCCACTGCCTGTCAAACTCTACAGTGGACAGCCCAACAGCCAGCCAGTATACAAACTCAGCCAATGTATAACGCGCACGAGGCCTGCGCAACCAGTGACGCTGCCGATGACAACCAGTACATCGCCGGTGACAACCAGTGACATTGCCGGTGACATCCCGGATGCAGTGTCTTACATACTCAGAGCGGCACGATGAGCCACTGCCTGTCAAACTCTACATCGGACAGCCAACCAGTATACATAAACAGCCGAGATATAATGCGCACGAGTTCTGTGTAGCCGGTGACAACCATCCATCGCCGGTGACAACCAGTACATCACCAGTGACATTGCCGGTGACATCCCGGATGCGGTGCCTTACATACTAAAATTCTACAGTAGACAGCCCGACAGCCAACCAGTATACCTAAATAGCCGAGCTACAATGCGAACGAGTCCTGTGCGCCGGTGACAAACAGTACATCGCCGGTGACAACCAGTACATCACCAGTGCCAACCAGTGACATTGCCGGTGACATCCCGGATGCGGTGTCGTACCTACTCAAATTCTACAGTGGACAGCCCGACAGCCAACCAGTATATCTAACCAGCCGCGGTACAATGCGCATGGGTCCTGCGCAACCGGTGACACCGCCGGTGATAATCAGTAACATTGCCGGTGACATTGCCCGGGTGAGCAACCAAACAACGCTCACACTGCATGCACTAGCCCGCAGAGCCGTGAGAGGTGTCAGCCTGCCCGCCAGACAGCCAGAATATCTACTCAGCCGGGGTATAACATGCACCCCGAGCGCGCTGGCGGCCAGAAACCTATGCAACCAGTGACACCGCCTACAGACGGAGTACCCTACTACCTTATACGAGGTGCCAGCCGTACAGTGACCCGCACCCCCAGGACTCCGATAAGATGACGACAATACAATTCGAGTACACTGGGGATCATTACGTGCGCTTTGCCGGGTGATGAATGCTAACTGGCACGCAAAACAGATTGCAGACCTATAAAAATAAACATCTCGCCGCCAAGCTGCCGAGTTCGCAGTACCGCAGCCCGCCTTGTTGGACAGGCCCCCTACTACACTGGGCCACCATCACCTCCAGAGCCCCCTGATGCGCGTATGATGGCTACGTCTACCCACGAGCTTGAAGCGACCGGCCCGACCTCGAATGCCGGCCCCCCGGATACGTAACATCTCGAGAGCCGACACCATCCGGAGCGCAGCCCGATTCGACTGCGGCCAGCCAGTCACCTACGTGTTTGCTGCGACCGTCCCGGCCTCGAATGCCGGTCCCGGATATGCAGCAAACCGCAACCATATAATGGTCACTCACAAGTTTGCGGCGACCGTCCCGGCCTCGAATCGTTGCGGATATGCTGCAAACTGTGACTAAATGTTGGCCATCCTGTCAATCACGTGTTTGCTGCGACCGTCCCGGCCTCGAATGCCGGTCCCGGATATGCAGTGAACCGTGACTACATGATGGCTAGCCTGTCACCCACAAGTTTGTAGTGACCGTACCGGCTTCGAATGCCGGCTCTGGATATGCCGCAAAGTAATCCCCGTGACTACATGATGTCCGGCTTGTCATCAAAATTGCAGCAGCAAGCTAGCCGGATTCAACTCTGGCCCCTTCACAGTTCCAGCGCGCACCTAAGCGCACATCCGGCCTGAAATGCCCCCCTCCCCCGGATACGCAACAACTCAAAAATGCACGACCGATACCCCGACACAAAAGGATACCAGTTCACCGCCATTCAAAACCTGCGAGCGCGCCCAAATCCCACGCGCGTCACCCTGCAGCCGCTCCCCGGAACCGAGAACTTACAAGCAAGCCCCAAGAGTAATCACCACGGCCAGATGGGAGGAGTGACCACGCACTCAATCACTGGATTCGGATGCAGCAACCACCACCGAAGACTGACACGTTCGAAAAAATAGCTCGGTGCAGCCACTACTGCACGGGAAGGAGTGTATCGAACGTCATCAGCATCATCAATATAAAATGTACATCAATTATAAAAAACACAACAAAATGCCATCATATTTACCACTGTCGAAAACTATGTAAAACCTTCCATAAAACTAATGTTGATAAACCTGCCTTACATATAGGTAACTCATGTTTAAAAACCTGCCCTGCCGTTTAACGGTAAATTTTATCGCTCGGACCTAAAAGGCAGTTGTCTCGCTTCAACTCAAGCAACCATCTTACTCTGGCTAGGCAGCCGCTGATTGGCTAAGCACAAAACCTGCTTGAACGGCCCACGTGTATCCAAGAAATTTGTAAAAAAATACAAATTTGCAAGCCCTTCCTGTAATAATAGGAAACAATGTTAACTAAATAATTATATACAAAGATACTTATATGTTAATTAAATAAGCTTGAATAGAAATAAAATATGTTACACGTAAGATAATTATGTAATCAGCGAAACTCTGAAAATGTTACAGAGATTTGACCACTTATCTTGTAGAATATGTCTTATTATAACTAAATAAACAATATTGCGACGATGTGGTTTTGGCAGGGCGACAGAGGCAGATAAGGTCTAATATTATAAAATATTCCTATATTTCTGAAATAAACAAATTTTATCCTACAAACGTGGCGAGCTTCATAGCAAGAAAAAAGCAAGCTCGTTACGGGAATTTCATAATACAATCAAGGGTCGGAGGCGCGGTCCTATAGAATCTTATAAAAGCGCCGCAAAAACCGGTCCTTGCCCCATTCCGCCATAAGCCCTGGACCGAGCAACACCTACCGCTGTCCGCTCTGCCTGACCCGCTTCGCTACCTGAGACCAACACGCTGCGTTTGATTTCAACCCGGTTCCCCCCCCCGCTCCACTTCCGCTGTCTACTGCAACTGCCTGCTGCTGAGCTCGCTGCTCACCGACAAGCCAACGACGCCCCGACGTCGCGGCGCCTCTGCCTCGGGCTTCACTGAGCCTTCCCAACAGCCAGCCTCGGAGAGGGGATCTGCCACTGCCTACTGAACCAGCCAGCGCCCCGCAGAGCCGTTACCGACTGAGCCTGGAAGGATACAAGAAGTTGCACCCGCAATAAAAACCAACCGCTTTTATAAAAGCGTTCTTTTCAATATGCAAATTACAAATGTCGAATATATCGTCTTTCTCAAGACGCATTCATTGAGGCAAACATATTACAATAGTCGATATTCCCTGGATCGAGGGGACTGAACGTTGCCGACTGAGCCAGCCCGCCTGCCAGCCCGCCTGCCAGCCAGTCCCGGAGAGCCTTCCCTCCAGCGTGCGGTCCTGCTCACTGGCCCCGATGTCACAGAGCCGTTACTGACTGAGCCTGGAGGGATACAAGAAGTTGCACCCGCAATAAAAACCAACCGCTTTTATAAAAGCGTTCTTTTCAAAAGCAAATTACAAATTTCGAATATATCGTCTTTCTCAAGACGCATTCATTGAGGCAAACATATTACAATAGTCGATATTCCCTGCATTTTTATGATATTTTAAATAACTCTGTAATGGTTCAAATGAAATACCTCAAGTGCTTTATTTGAATCATTACACAGGACAAAGGTAAATGTGTGCCGGTGCTTATATTTTACAGTTTTTTCTTGTGCAGGCAAACACGTCCCGTACAGTAATGTTTATTATAAAAATTATAAAAAAAGTTATTTATATTTATACATTTTATATTTGAAATACACAGAAAACATTACAAACTGAACAAAAGTGATGTAAGTACTGAAGGTATGTAATCAATATTATTATTTTATTATATTAATTTCATCTTTTTTATTTTACAATTAAAATAATTAAAAAAAAATCTTTATAATTATTTATTTATTCACATTTTTACATGTAACATTGTTGTTTGTTAGTTGTTTAGGAGTACAATGATAATAATATACATTACATAATAAATTGAGTGTGAACGATATTAGCAGGTACAATACAAGCATAAGAGTCATATAGTATTTTGTGGCACGGAGGATTTTAATAATTGTATATAATACCAAAATAAGTACTTAAGGTAGTATGAAAATAGAAACTTTGATGATATTTATAAAAATTTACTTGAACAGTTTGATGTATAGCTTTTTTGTATTTAGCAAACATTTACAGAATATTGCTAAATTAATACAGCTATAAAAGATGCACATGAAAAAATATGAATAGTTATCAAATCCTTTATTACGTCCGATTGTGTGTTTTATAGAACACAGAAAATTTAATATATATTTATGTAAAGACAAAATGAATACATAAAAAAAAGATCTGTTACAAATATTCTAATATACAGATTTTTAGTTTGAACACTGTTGTGCCGTAAACACCGATTTAACTTTACTTATTACGAAATCTGGGAAGCCTTCGAATTGGCGAATTATACAGGGTGTCCGGGGTTAAAGTGCGCAAACTTAGGGAGGTGCTATCACTAAATGATAGTAGAAGTAAAAAAAATATTTTTTCTAGAAATTATTATGTTTGTTTTTCCATAGAAGAATATTTATTTTCCCATACAAACTATTAACTTTTTAACTTACAAACTACCTACCTTAAAGCGTTCTGATTTAAAAAAGTTTTTTTATTCTTTTTTATTTATATGTAGAATCATCCTCCAAAATGAACGCTGTTTATCCTTGGATACCCTGTATAATGATAGAAAATATATAATATATAGATTTTGTGGTGTAGAGAAAGAATTCCTACTTACAGTAATTATACAGTTACACATATTATTTCATTTTTATGTTTTGGCCTTTCACGAGGGAAACCTTTGTTAACGTGTTTTTGATAGGTTGTTATTGTTATATCATTTTGTTAAAGAATATTATGTAAAAGTACAAGAAACCCCAAAAAGATAACAAATATATTATAAAGGGTATTGCGTTATTAAGTTATGAAAAAAAACTATACCATTTATTTTATCTAGACCGAAACATTATTTTTGATTAAATTTGTTGGTGTATTCTCTGTGAATTGTTTCAATTTTAAAGTTTAATTGCGTAGTGCTTTAAATGTCTTTGTCCAATGTCCATTAACCACAGCCAAAGCAATTTCGAGCCACATTTAGGTTTTAAATGGTGATCTCTCACCAAGGCATTATTGCGAGTGTTAGGATACTTACTTAAGACTCTGTATCACAAACTCAATTGATTTTTGTTTAAAGGTAGTCATTAAAAATGTTTTTTTTTAATAATTCTTCATATTTGTTTTGTTTTGGGTCCTCACTGATATATTATTTAAGACTCCTCGCGGAAAACTTCAATAAATCCCTCTGCGTCGTAACATCACACACCACTTATCTCATAAAAAAACTCTTGTAGGAAGAATTACAGCCACCTTGTGCGTCACCCAGAAACTAATATTAAAAAATATATCTACAGGACAACCCTTTAATATGGCCTCACTTCAAAGGATGCCCGAATTACAAAACTGTGCCAAACATAATGTGGAAGTTCAATAATTTGCCCAAGGTTTGTTTTCTTTGGATTTTGTTCGGGTTTATGATGAGAACACCCAGCCATGGTGAGGGTGCCGTTTCCCGTTTTCCTCTGAGTGAGTTTTCATATTCACCACCGGCTGTTTGAGTTATAAAACGGGCCAGAGCTCATCAAAAACAAAAAGTGTGCGAAACAACTTTTTACTCTCAAGAACATATCCTTTGGCGCCTTATGACCACTTTACGTAGCGGTGGCGAACATTGAGACGAGACGTGAAAGGGAAATGAAATTTCCAACGTTTTTCAGCATACATATTATGTACACGCACACGTGTTTGTTACGCGATAGATTTTTTCCCTTTAATTGACTGAGATAGTGTCAAAAGTAATTTAGAGAATTTTCTTTCTGTCATTTACTGCGAATTCGGTGAACAAATAAGAAATAAATTTTAGATCAGTTTTTCGGCTTCATAGAGTTTTATAAGCACCCTTTGTTCATAAATGTGTTACTTTACATATATTATATATAATATTAAAATGTACCTTAAATGCAAAAATATTTAAAATTAAACATATTATTCTTGATAATTGGCAAGCGCATTCAACCAGAGGTTAAGTAAAAATAGTGTTTTTATAAATATATAATATTTAAATGATCTACCTAAAATTACACCACTCTTCCATATCAATTCCATTCAATTTTAGAGGCGGGTCAGGAACCATTTATTGGATAACCAACACCTCTGTTTGTTACGTTTGATGACTTAGCAGAAGTGCCTGGGTTCATGGGGTGAGGTTTGTCTAGGTATATTAGTGGCGGATGCGTCTACCCACCAACTGCGTGGAAGCTTGGTACACTGGTTGAGGGAGACCTTTTGTCTTCTCCAGCGGGAATCTCTCGGAACATCGCCCTGTACCACAGTGGAAGTGATCCGGTCCGTCATTACTGGACATACTGACCCCCAGATTCCCAACCCTCATTCCTTTTCCTTCCCAGAACTTTTGATTCTTCCTTTCTTTACAAAGATCCCCCACACAGCATACCCAGAGATGTCTCCTGTAGGGGGTTAATATAAAACACATCAGAATATTATAAAATAATGACGTTCAGTTCCAAGTGTAAAGCTTGTTTAGTTAAATACTTTTGATAAGTTTTATGTTTTATGATTAGTGGATTGAAAGAGGATATTGGTAAGGGAAGTTTTGTGTTTTATGATGGGTGCATTGAAAAAGGGTGTTGGTAAGCGCATTTTTGAAGCTCAGAACAAAATAAAAATCCTTCCCCCATAGAAAACATAAAAAATATCATACGCTAAAATAAAACAAATAAATATTAGCAAGCTTTTGCCGGTAATTATTTGTAATGTCTCCAACAAAAAGGTTGACCGTAACATTCCGAAGCCTCCATCGACGTTGTATTGCCCCGGATAAGTTGGGTATTTGCTGTAACAGTTAAAATGGACCCGTGCGGTGGTCATTAAAAGCGGGACTAACGGCGAGGCAAACGATACAAGAATATAAAGATTACGCTAAATTCTATGCTTTGACCATCTTCATGGGATTGGTAATTCTGTTTACCCTCTCACGAGCTGGGTAATAAAATTGGACGCGACATCACGGATATACTCGGTACCTAACCTGAAGTATCCGTTTCTGCTCTGTCGGCTTTTTCAGTATTTTCAGAATTTTCTGCCACATGGACCAAAGGAGGATTTTTTTAATGTTTTTAAGCCATTAAATTATAAAAAATGTACGTTTTGTGAAGCTATTCCGTTGTGAAGCAACTAATACAATTTTCAGTATTTCAAAAAGCTTTTATTTAAATAATGGTTGATATTTTTTAATCCCGTTTCTTGTGTGCGATGCTTATTATATTATTTGAGATACCAGTTTTATCGGTAATTGAAATCAGAAAATTGTGATATTTATCAAGAACAGGCATAGTATACTTATTACTGCGTTAATAGAACATATCTTTGTATATCCTATAAAAAAATTCTCGAACGGCGAACTCTTGTATTGTGAAAGGCCTCTTAGCTTTTCAGTCTGGAATTTCTAAGTTCAACATAACTATTTATGAACCAAACAAGACTATTGGAATAAGAGTGACAAAGGCCAATTGATAAAAAAAATAATAAAGATACCAAATAAAGCCAATAATACATTATTTGTAAATCTTTAATTTTTTTATGAATGCTTGATGCAGATGATGCGGCAACCTCCCTGAAGTACGACCTTAAATTTAATTTAATGTATTTATATTATCTTATATCTTCATTACTGACCATTGTCTTTTTTTAATGTTTATTTTTCTCTCTAAATTTAAAAATTATTTATATCTCATGTTATGTGGCAGATTGGGATAGCGCTATCGTCCCAGTCCTGCTGGATTAAAAACCTAAATTGAAAAAAACTCGCGATCATTTATGAAATGTGTTTTTTTTACATTTAATCCATACATGAGGCACTCAAGAAAATAATTTCCCTTTGTATCATCTCTGGGAATGCTGTGTGGACGGTCATTTTAAGAAAAGAATGGATCTTGAAGAAACCCATATTGTAGAAGGGAGGAAACATAGAGGCCCGCAAATCGTTCCACAACCGAGCATTAACCATGTACAAATGTTACCCGATTTTGCACCGGAGCCGAAGGGATCAATGACGCTAATGATGTCTTGTATTATAAAAAAAGTGATCTAGATTCCAGATTTGATTCGTTAAAATTAACTTTTTTAGAATTTATTCAGATTATAATCACATATTTGTTTCGGCTGCAATCGTTTAATCCTGAAGTCAGTTAATAAACAAACACCAGGGCCGGCCCTAAACGGACGCAATAGGAGCAGTCCACTCCGGGCGCCGAATTGCTAAGGCGCTCATTATACGTGATACCCACAAGTCTTAACACATCGTCCTTGAGACTATTTTTCATAAAAAAAGCGATACACACACATATAAATCATCCTAATAGTATTGATTACAGTGATCACCTACCTAGGAGTCTACTGGCTTTGACAAGAGGGGCCAAAATTATAATCATGACAAGCGCTGTTTGGTTCAGGGCCGGCCCTGACAAACACAATATTATATCACGCTTTTCGTTTCAGAGTGAAAAGTCTGTATTGTCAACAGCGAATAAATCTGTTGGATGTATTCCGTTTCCACTAAACATGGCATCGTCCCTTGACACATCGAGGCTTTTAAAGTTGGTGACGTTTCCGAAAATCTCTGCTTTATGGCGCCCTGCACTTTACACTACACTCACTCTATTCCCATGGCTTATATCAATAGAGATTGAAACTCATGGAGAGTGCAAGCAAACCTTATTGGGAAAATTCGAAGTTTAACTGTTGGCAATTGCTCTTTGTAAATATTTTGCATGAAAAATATATTGCATTGGATTAATTTGTTGGGTTAACAAACATACAAAAACAGAACAGATAAATACATCAACTAAACAAAAAAAATATTGTGCGTCATTAATTGTCAGCGTCCTGGCAGTTTTTCATTCGACATTTGAAGAATTTGTAGTAGAAGTAGTCAAAGTAGGCAATTCGATGAACAGCTTTTTTAGAATTTCATTCATAAATCTATTTCTATATTATTTAAATAAAGTTTTTCTAAACACTCCCAAGTTACGAATAACTGAAAATATTTGATTGTCTTCTACTTGATACCTACTATCACGCGAAAAAAGTTGCGACAAGTTTTTAAATATAAAAAGAGTCCCATCTGCTCCTAACCATCTGGAGCCAGTTAGATTATGGCATCTCCAATTGGCTGATTTAATTGGATTCACTGGCTCCATTTGAATTATGATGCTGAAGGTAGTGGAGAGGGGAGGGAGATGGGGCAGAGAAAGGAAGGGGAGTATCTGGCTGTCCTAATATGGTCACCAAATACGGCTAAACCCATTTCAAGTAACATTTATATTCTGAAGTGTGGTCTTACACCAGGACGATACTAAGAGTATCTTATAATCTGGAACGTGCCACTAGTATCCCATATATTATTTTAAATGAAGACATTGTGAAATAACACAAATTTGTCAAAAAAAATTTACTTGCGCACCCCGGGATTTGATCCCGCGACCTTAGGTTTGCTAGTAAATAGCGTTACCCTTACCCTACCCCTCGACCACTGGATGTCAAAGACCGCTCCTGGGAGAAAACCCGATGCTGTGGATCGCTTAACCAACTAATCCATATTTTTTATGGAGAATAATTTGTCATTTTTTATACGTGAAACTTCTTTCACTTCACATTAAACATTAAACATTAAAAAAACGTTTTTCAAAATACAAAAATGTAAAAAAAATATGTAGTAGATATATTGTCAAGAAAAGAACTGAGGTACTGTTTGAATCTGATAATATTTTAAGCGATATCCTCGTGGTCATAGATCTGCGGATCTATCGAGCCAGGGGCGTTAAATCCCAAAGCTTTGGAGGCGCTGTCGATATTATTGTGTATCGCCACGGTATTGCAGACCGTTATTTACATAAGCCGGAAGCGGGTCAGCGTGCGAAGGCGTCGGGGCCCGCCTTCCGGTCTGCATTATGCTCCCCTGGAGCCCCGACTGATATCGACCGGAACACACATGACACCCGCCAGCGCTTTCATACAACTCAAATTGACAGGTTGACAAAAATCTTATTACTTTTATTCAAATCAGACAAACACTATGTAAGGGAACGTTATTCGTCACATTTCTGCAGCCTGATTATTTGACACATTACGTGAACGAAAAACTTTCTGTCGTGATTAAATACGTTTGTAATCATTTTCGATTATCGTTAATCGATTTTATTAGAATGTTGTGTTTAACTTCTTCCTTCGTATCGGTGCTACATAGGTGATTCAGAAAGGACATATTAGATTTGAAGATAAGAACTGAAGTGCCACATATTAAGCCTTGAACGTCATATCTTTCAATATCCATCCCCTCACAGTGTGAAAAATACAAATAATGTTTAATTACACAAGGATAATTAAGGAGTTGTTCATTTAAGACAAGAAGATTTTTCAAAGAAGATTTTTGCAAAGATTGTTTGAAGATTGTTCAAAGATTTTTTCTATAAAAAATTGGTATAGTCGCAGTTCACACAAATTATTTTCTTTAACCATTACCTACTTGATGTTAACAATGGGAGTAAATTAACATTATTATTGTTATTTTTCTAATATCTTAAGGTACCTTTTTTTTTCTAATAGGTAAGATTTTTAACTATCCATTCCCCTTTAGAGAAGTCGAATTAGAGTACTCACGACCCTTTAAATTTGACCTTATTAAAATATTATTAAATATTATTATTCCCGCGATAACAAAATTCTTCTGACTATGAAAAATTATACACAAATTAACTTTCACGTTGCGTTTGTTAAATTAACAGCTTTTTAAGAGTTTTGGATTCGGGTTATTATTATTTCAATTAATAGGTAATTTAGAAAGGTTGATGATTTGATGTTTTTTTCAGGACGATATACGTAAACCAATTTACAAAATCAAATTAACTAAATCAATTTATCAATCAATTTACTGAATCAAATTAACTAAATCAATTTACTAAACCAATAAACTAAATCAAATTACCAAATTATAAAAAAAAAACTTTATATTTAATTTATTGCACATTGGGTTTTAAAACTGCCTCCTCAGCGTAGTTAGCGTGAAAGTAAGAAAATTATTGTCACGATATGTATTTAGGGTTACGACGTTTTTTTGAGAGCTGTTAATTTTTAACGACTGAACGAAAAACTCAGTTGTGACCATATTGTATGGAGTCAAGAACGAAAGAAGAGCGATATGTATTTTTATGATGATGAAAACGTGAGATCTTTGTCTTCTGGGGTAATGAATTTTCCTTAATTAACGCCGGCAATAAAAGAGTACGTCGGAATAGTAAACGTTAGGCGCTATTACTGTATGCAGTAAGTGGGATTAACAGTCTGGAATATAATAATGAGTGCTGGTGAACTGGGTCAAATGCTACAGGAACTGCCAGGGGGTGTTTTAGACTTTGTTGGGACATTCTCTGTTGGCGCCTAGAGTGCAAAGATAGTTACAGGAAACTTGTTAGCATAATAAATGTTTAATTACAAACGCTAAAGTTTCTTACTGATAAAACATTTACAATAAATGAAATATTTTTTTATATAGTGTTAAATTTTGTATAAATATAATAAAAACGCATAAGAGAAATGCTTTCAAATCGGGACCTTCCGCTGTCCGTGTTTGACAATCTTTATGACCGGTGATAGTGCATTTTTAAAAGGTTGTTCCAGATTGTAGCCTACAGAATGAAGATTCCCTGATAAAAGGCAGCCTTCGATATGAGAGGGCAAGAAGAAGATGATAATCTTAATTTTCTATTTAATGTAAGAGAGGTACGTTAATCACTAAATTTTCAGCAGATGGATTCTGGGAGCTTCTTCTTGCTTTGTTGGATAAAATGGCTAAAAATTATTTTAGGACGAAGTCAATATCATTTTGAAGCACATTGCGTTGAAAAATTGTCCATGACATCTTTAGGAAAAAAAATCTCATTGAAATAAATTCACTTTAATTTATATAAATATTTTATTTATTCTAAACGATATTCCAAATATATTATACCCACGGGAAAATGAGGTATTCCTTAAAGGTATACCTTTCCAACCATTTCTGTGATTAACAATAATGTTAAAAGATATCATGATATTGTATAAAAGGTTATCAGGCACATATCAGATTACTGTCGGTTTTTGCTTTTCAAATATGAAAGCATTATTTTCTGTAATATCGCATGGGAATAATTACAATATCTATGTGATTTGGTATATAATTTTTTGAAACCACCGCAAGGCTTGGAGGCTTTACATTATATTTAAATCACATATAAAATACCAAAATGAATTATTAAATTGTTTTGTTTTATAACCGTTGTATTTAATCCAACGGGGACCGAATAATGATCATCGTATTTTGGTAAGCTAAATAACCAACAATCATTTATATATTAGTATTGCTGATTTATTAAGAAATCTCTTAAAATTATTAGCTTCACGGTTAAAAACGGGATTGCATGACTTTTTCTGATAAACTTTAAGTAAAAAATTAATATATCGGGTTCATGAATCTCTATTTGCCTTGATAATATAATATAAAAAAGAAATGCAAAAATATCATAATTTTTATGAACACATGTTCCGACATCGTGATAATATATTTCTTTTATACTATAAGTATAACAGGAAACTTATCGATTCATTCGTTATAGGTCTGTAATCCCGTTTTTACTCATTTTTCTCCGTGTATGTTAAGTAATTATATTTGTTTGACGAAAAGTTTTTGAAACAAAAAATGTTTAACAATACAAGTGAACAAATGAAAAATAGATAACTAATTTAAAAGCTATTTTATCTTTTCCACAAAGGTACATAATAGTTCAACTGGTCGAATCGGAGGTAAAAATAGGGAGTTTTGATGACGTGAATGTTTATTAGTAATATAATATTTAACAATTTAATAGTTTGAACTTAAAGCTTTTTAGTACATCCAGGTTATAATAAAATATTTTTATTTAAAGCTTTTAAGCCCCCGCAAGTATTTCTCTTCCAAATTCCAAAATATGTCGAGAATTACTTAAAAGTAAAATCATTTTTATTTAAACTTCCGATTTAGTTGTCCGGGTTAAGTCTTCCCCAAAGGAAAAACTTAACCCTTCCACTCACTTTTCCACAAATGATCAGCTAGTCAATCAACACTATGTAAGTGCATTATATAAGTAAAATAAATACAAAACAATACAAGAACAACAACACGTCAAATCACCAGATATCAAATGGGAAAAAAAATTCACCGTCTCCAGATATTTTCATATCAGAGGGTTCGGCTCGGTAGAACTTCTAACAGGGCCTATAAATCCTACTGATCCCTCAACATAAATATTTAAAAAATCTTTTGTTATCCTACATGTATTCAAAATGACCGACTTTTGCATCTTTATATATAAATTTTTTGATAGATCTAATACGCCTAAATTTTTAATTAGAGAGCTAGGTATAATGCCAGTAGCCGAAATAACGAATGGTAATATTTTTATAGTCTGAGAATGCCAAATTCTTTTTATTTCATTTCCTAAATCTGTGTATTTTCTTATTTTTTCACTAACAGATTTTTGAATATTACAGGAATTTGGAATAGCAACATCAATGATATAAGTTATTTTTTTAATTTTGTCATGTAAGACTATATCGGGTCTATTATGACTAATCGCTCGGTCTGTTAGTATAGTTTTATCATAATATATTTTATAAAATTCGTTTTCTAAAAATGAATTTGGTTCGTATTCATAATATGGTACTACATTACGGCAGTCAATCAAGTTATGTTTAATTACCAAATTTTGGTGAATTATTTTTAAAACTTGATTGTGCCTAAATGTATACTCGGACGGTGCTAATATAGAACATAATTATAAAAATATTTTAAATCGGAATTAATATTACTTTGTAAAGAAATCATATTGACCACTTCATCAAGCGCCCTATAATAAATAGATACATTTTGAAAATTTGTAAAATTTTTTTTTAAAGCTTATTTTTTTGTTGATGAATTTGATTCTAAGTATGTGCTTTGAACGATGTTTATATAACGCATTCCATACCCAAGGATCTTATAAAAAAACTTCACTTTAATTTCAGACTTCTAAAAAGAAGACATATATTGAAATTGCCCATATTTGATAGTTGAAATTCCAACAAACAATTGGAAACGTAAAAAAACGTTTGTGGAAAACTGAAAAGTACGGAAATTAGTAAAAAGTCTTCTTGGTTTTAATAGCGTTGGAATTCTCCCCTTCACAGAATTCAAAGGAACCTTTTATGGGTTCATAATAAATAAATAAAAATGATTTTTATACAGAATTTGTTTGACGGATGAACGAAGTGTTGAACATGTTTTTGTGTATTTTTGTACGTCATTACGTAGGCAAACAAAACGATTTCCTTTTATTACTCAAATGTGACAGTAGGTACTAGTTGTATTTTGTAACCTTAGAAGTGTGATGACAAAAGAAACCAAACACCTTACTTGATATAATTTGAAAATATATCACTTGTTTACGTTGACAAATTGTGTGGGCGTGCTTGAGGTATATAGCAACGTTATTATATTTTGGAAGAATTTGTAAACATCCTCAAATGAAGGTAGAAAAACATAAGAGAGGGGCGTATTAAATTTTACACAAGTCTGCATTAGGATTCCACCATTTGTCTCTCTTTCTTTATTGAAAAATATACAAAAAATCTATCGTTATGTACATTACGCAAATTGTAAATTGTACACCTTATGACCGTTTCTATACATCCTTCATACTGTTATTTTTGACAAATATTCGGGATAAAACCTTTTCATTCACCTCGATTACTATAAAAGACAACATTTGCAATTGTGAAATTTTTCAATTTTAAGATTCTAATTTTTAATAACGTAAAATTAAAATTGTATTTGATGACAACCATTTCCAATAATTTCTGTCAACGATATTTTCATGTGCTGGTATTCACGAAAATACTGGTGGGCTTGAAGAAACTTTAGTACCATTTAATTGAAGCATATTAGGTATGTACTATTTTGTTGGATCACTGAAAATAAATCAAAATTAAATTAGGGTATTAAGTCAAGATTTTTTAAATATTTTTGTACACACACAAAACCTAACCTAATATAACCAAAACCTATACTAACTTATTTATTTATTTATTGTTTGTTTGTAAATATTACATAATACGATTAATGAACTTAAAATGTCCAACTAGGCGATTGCCCGTTTTAGGACATTCCAATATGATAATGTTTTTACATGTAAATTATAGTAAATTATAGTGTTGACTATTCTGTTGTTAAAAAAATACATATGTATATTCATATTCTAGAATACTTTCAGTTATATCACGACATATTTTACTATTGTTTAGCTGACATTATAAACTAAATAAATATTAATAGATAAAAACAAGAAAATGAATTTGAAAATGAAACTGAATTGAAGAAAATCTGTTGGTAAAGTAATACAAATGTATATTCATAATCTAGTATACTTTCAGTTATACCACGACATTTTTTTTAATACTAAACCTAACCTAACCTACACTAACCTAACCTAACCTTTACTGTCATAACCTAACCTAACCTATACTAACATAACCTAGAAAAAATATCCTTTGAAAACCATGCTTAAATACCTTTGTTTAATTTTTTATTTTCAAGTTCCGCCAAAATAGTACATACCCAATTTACATATGGTAATAACATCACTTCTAGCCACACGTATAGTATCAGGAACACCAACATAAGAATTTTGGCTGTCATACCATAAAATCCCATATAACGAAAGCGAATGTTCATAATTAAAATGTACGTAATTAAAAATCAGAGTGAAAAGTAGTAAGGTTACAAAGCACAGCTGATTTTCACGTTTTATTTTTTAACTCACATTTTGAACGACTTACATAATACATTGGAACTCTAAAAAAATGCTGTTAAATAGTCACGGTAACTTGTGTTAAATTAAAATCACTGTCCATTCTTAAACCAGTTAACCAGCTAATGAAATAGATTAAAAAATGCAAAAAGGGAGAACACTTTGAATTTTTTTTATTAAATGTTTTAAACTTAAATCTTTTCTTCATATTGATTCGTTGCCCTTGATTCATTTAAAAACATTTTTTGACCAAAATAAATGTTTTAAAAATACTTTTTAAAATTAATTCAATTCAGGTCGTAATTAAGCCTCTGATTAGTGCCATCGAGTTTTGAATCATTTAGTTAAAATGACGTAAGTCGACATGGTCTATTTAAATCAGCGGTGCAAGCAATCTTTATTTGTTTTTTCTTTTTTGTATTTTTGTCTGAGAGTCTTTACTGTTATCTTCTGTGATTAAAGGTTACATTTGATTCCTTCTAAAAATTTTAATCTCATAGTAGAATATAACTTTTTTTTGAGTAACAACATCATTTCGCTCATATAGGTACGTTCCAGACTTAATTTATTTTAAAAATAAAATAAAACTAAAGGTGAAAAATTAAGGGCGTGTACTCAAGAGTGAGAATAATGTTTTTATCACAAAATTTTATAGCCTCAACGTTGAAATTTTACATCCGCAACGATAATAAAGAATGCGCCTTACACGCGTATCGTGTAGGTATATCTTCTAAAAATAAAAGTTAAGTAAAACACATATTTTGTTAATATATATTGCCACAATATCTTCCTAACAAAAATTCCGTCGAAATATATTTTTTGTGAGTAATCTATTAAATAGGTAGGAACTCAAACATGTTCTCAATAGTTAGACACACAACATTAATTGCCTCGTAAGAACGGGTTGTATCATTGACCCGTTCTTGTAAACAGTTCGACCATGAAATTACTAGCAAGCTTTCACGTTTCCTTCCTATCACGCCGTACGTAGATCTCTTATACGCACACATTGATTTCTTTCCCTCCGTGAAAATACCCTCCTAACAGATTTCTCGAAGATTAACTTTGGCTTCTGAGTAAAATTATTATAAAAATATAAAATAAAAAAGTTCACGTTGGTGGCCGTTTAAATTCAACTACGTATCACATCAAAATGCCGACAGAAAATAATTGTGACTGAACATTATAATGAAATTATCAATCTTACTTTTAAATAAATCATTTCAATTCATCAAGTAGATCCCAGTTTTTCCCAACTTAAGCGAGTCTTTTAGTTGGATGTTTTTCCACCCAAGACTTTATTAACAGCTTCCTTCTCCTAGTGATCAGCGATTTTCCCAACCCTCTACTAGACATCTGTTTCTCGGCAAATCTCTCAGCCCAGTGACTAGATCTATTCACTGAAAAACGTTGAGTCATGGTGAACCATGTATAATGCTATGTTCGGGAGTAATTCAAGTTTAACGCTGATATTTGAGTTATGTAATGACTTTCGAAATTTCTGATTTATTTTTAAATCGATTAAGACTTAGTTGAATATTTGAGTGTGCTACTCTTTAATCATAAACTTTCAAGCGGTTTATTGTTTGTTCAACTTAACCCGTTGAATCGTCCCATTACCTCCATGATAATATCTATAGGCTTCTTTCAAATAGATTAAAACTTTGATTGTTTTTACACCATGAGAAAAGCTGAATCCGAGCAAAACATTACGCATCATTCCAAGAATGCTATTTTATCATTAATTATGGTATTAATTATTTTATTAATTGTTTATCAAAATCCCGAAAAGAGACATATTTTAAAAAGCAAAAATTTAAAATAGTTTAATGTTTTTTTAAAGTGTGGATATGACATAATGTTAGCAAAAGACCAAATGTTCGGCAATACTGTTTCAAAATGGTATTACATTTGCAAGATGTCCGCCAAGTGTCGCTCAAAGTAGATGATGCCTGCACGCAACGTTTGGAGGTCAGCTGTGACAGATGTTTGTATACGCTATTGGTAGCATGCCCTCAAACAAAGCGGTTGCGCAATGCTTTTGTGAGTGATTTTTATCCAAATTGGTAGTTTGTCTGCGGTTTTCCCACAGTTATCAAATATATCGAAAATACCTTTATCTCCGCATGTCATTTGTCATTATATTATGAGTGCTCTGAATACGTTGACAGTGCGTACTGCTGTTGTGATCCTACGAGGAAACGTCTCGACGAACAGGTAGAAGAGCATATTGACATCTGCAGGTTGAATATAAAATATTTGCAATTGAGTGTTTTCGCTCAAAAAATTTCCATTGACAAGCAAATGGTGCTTAATTTTGGTCACAAGAAATAAAACAAAGAATAAGCATAAATAAAAATCGTTTACAAGATTTTGATGTTATTCCAATTTTAAAAAATTAAACTCATTATACGACTCCGAATCATGGACGTCGGCAAGGGCGGTTAAGGAGGAAGTTAGCTGCCCCCTAAGCAAATTGATGGTTAAAAAGACGTTTTTAACTGGCGCCAAGGACAAAAAACTTACATTTTATGATAAATATTACAAGTTTAGTTCCAGATACAGACGTAACGCATCGATCAGGGCCGAACTTCCTAGGATTCCAACCTTCCACTACAGCTAGGGAACGATTTTTATTTTATTTTTTAACATTATTACACAGACGAATACTTTTACATACGTGGCCTTGACAGGAAATTAGTTCCTTTTATGACATAATATGTCATCTTTGGAGATACTATGAAAATGGTACACTTTTAGGACGTAGGACTCCGAAAATAAGACAACAAATTTTCCATAAGGACCCAATGTTATTTGCCGCCCCGGCTGAATAACAAAATGATATACATCAAGGACACAGAACATTTCGTATAAGTGGAAAATGTTGTTTGTGCAATGATGGAGGACTAGGCTAGCAGTGGTTTGAATTCGCGACGCCTGGGTGGGAATCTGATACACATGTACTACCTAGCCGGTTAAGTCGATATGTTTTAAAGGTTTTCATTTTGAACAATACTAAAATATTTCCGTTTAAGAAAATACTAAATATTTTTGGAATACTGACTCTTCGAAAGATAGAAATCGAAAGCATTTATTTGTTTACCTTTTTCCGTGGTTTTTGAAAGCAATAATTCTTTTTTTACTCTCTTCACCCACCCCAATTGGTGATACCATAGAATTTATTTGTCTTGTTCCATGTGATTGTAAATGCAAGAATTCACTTCCTTCACCCACACCGCATCCCTAATATAATTGGAGCCGAAGTGTCGAGAATAATTCAGACGAGCGGTAAAGTACCTGCCTTTAATGTCAAAATTTGTTAACTAGAAAATTATTTTAATTTTTTGTTTAAAATTTGTTATTCTTTTGTTTAAATTGCTTCGAATTAAAACTAAAGTCAGATTTCGTGATTTTTAAATTATTTAATTTAATTTAATTATTTAATCATAAACCATAAAAAACAAAAAAATGATTCACTATTAGTTACTGTTTAACATCACGCTGTGAACGCCTCATAACCAAATAAGTCTTTTGCACAAATTTCCAAGGATTGATTAAGTAAGTGTTGAATATTTCATAATCCATCAATGTTTGGCGAAATGAATAAACTACAAAGAATGTTGATTGTTCCTACAAAATTGTTAGACAGCAAAAATAATTTAAAGTTTTATACCTACAAAACACAAAAAATAAAACAACCCACAAAATCAACAGCGCCGTGGAAAAGGTATTATTACAAAACGGCGCTAAACACGATTGTCGATAGTTTTTTAATTCCTTTTTCTAATTCGGGTGTCCCGTTTGCGCTACTTCTGTAACCTTGGCCCAATGTATGTCAAGTTTCTCCTCGCGTATCCCGCATAGCATAACATGTTTATTCTGATTGATTTGGTATAACCAACTGGACGTATTATAGCTGCCTTAGCTCACAGATTCATATTTTAATGTTTTGTTAGTCTCATGGAGTGTTTCCAAAATTAGCACATGTAAGTTTTTTATTGACAGGGATTTGAAGATTTCTCGAATAGTGCAGATTGTGTTTGGTTTCGTAGCACGAGTTCCAACAAATCACACACTACGGCAGTCTCGGTTCTAGATCCTATATAATCTGGCAGGCTTGTTTTTTGTGCGTACACAATCTGGCAGTCGGGCTTCTTGAGCGTACGCTATCTCGCAGTTTGGGTTCTTGAGCGTACGAAATCTCGCAGTCTGGGTTCTTGAGCGTACACAATCTGGCAGTCTGAGTTCTTAAGTGTACACAATCTGGCAGTCTTGGTTGTTGTGCGTACGCAATCAGATTTTTGGCGCACACAATCGTGCATGTTCGGGCATATACACCGATAGATATTTTCAACTATTATATCCTACCTGCCCGTCCTTGTAACCCTGTCACCAGGAGAGGAAAGGTTCGCCAGTACAATTTCTACACTGCCGTTGTAAGGTTGCATTAAAAATGTTAAGTGCAATTACGCCGTGAGTTTCTTTACGTGCTGGCCAAGAGAAACCTTGAGGACACCGTAACCAAGGTAGGACCTTCATTATTCTGGTGGCATTCTCTTATAGATCCCGTTCGTTACCCTTTTGCTAGACAATATTCAAGGAAGAAATTCGCAACCGGAAATATATCCGTTTTTTTTTCCAAGAGCTATCGAATTAGCGCAGTTTTGGTTCTTGAGCGTACACAATCTCGCAGTCTGGGTTTTTGAGCGTACAAAATCTCGCAGTCTGCATTCTTGGATGAACACAATCTCACAGTCTGGGTTCTTAAGCCTAATGACTGACTGGATTCTTGGGCATACACAATATCGGCAGTCTGGGTTCTTGATCGTACACAATCTCGGCAGTTTGGGTTTTTGAGCGTACACAATCTTGCTAATGGTCAGAAACCGCTAAGGGTGGTGCTTTATTTATATATAGACTTAAGTTACTGGAAAAATTCAGCTATTGACAGTGATGAGTTGGAATGCTGAAGATGCAACATAATATTATGATCACTTAAGATTTTTAACCTGTTCGCCATTCGTGTAAATTATCGATAGGAGTGAGAAGTTCGATAAATTTATTTTTTTATCGTAAGATGCGTGTCATTCATTGCACTGTCATCAACTGCACTTTTTAATGACAAAAATATATTTTACATCATTGATAGGCTTAGAAAAATAATACAATAAACTCATTTTTATTACATCTAGGTATATGCATAATAGTTTTTTGTAGATGTAATAAAACTCCGCTGAAAACAATGCGATTCCGGACAAAGGCCTTTCATAATACCTCAGAAGTATTTTAAAACAAAAGCCAAGCAAAATTGCTTTCCTTTCAGGATTTTTTTTCTTACTGGAATCTGACGCCAACAACAACATACTATTGTGTAAAGTTTTAATTCCTACCATAAAATAACCAACTCCCAGAGATATTTTCGCTGCTTTTTTTATGTAAATTCTCTTTTCCATATAGAAAAGTCTTACAAAGTCTTTATAGTTGGAGATTACTTACCACAAGCCGGAAATGCCACGAATTAGATTCTCTTGGAAGATTTATGCGGGAATTATTGAGCTCGAAACCTCTAGAAGCATATTAAGACTTTGTGTGAAAACCACTTTAATGAGTTTATAAACAAATATAATACACTTACCGGTTTTGGTTCCGCATCAACTTCCTCGGAACTGTATACATGAAACATACCAAAATTAATTCAGCCTTATAGTAAATTAGGAAACATATACTAATCCAAGCGATATATCATATCAACTTAAAATCCGTTCATAAAAATCTCCCACACGTCTTGTATGAGAACGAAAAAGATACAAGATATAGAATGCCTTTAATCATATTCTTATATACATTTCACGAATGTATATTTCTTTCGAATTACTTAACTATTATGGTATTACCAGGTATATAAACTGAAATTTTATTTAAAACTGTAAATATTTTTCCATAAAATGCACACAGTGGTAGTGAAATTCGTTAAGAATGAGGTAAGTATTTAACATTATTTAATTACTTATTCGTTAATTATTTTATCGTAAAAAATTTTATGTTAAAGTTATACTCGTAACTTAATACATGTTCCTGTCCGGAAAGATTTATATCCATATTTGTGACACCAATATGACTGATATATGAAATATCAATGTGCCAATTATTTTGAATATTAAATTTTTTTTATGTATGAGAATGGATCTGAATCTTCGATAGAGTTACTAGTAATTTCGTTACTAATATTTACAATACATATAAAAATAAAAATAAATATTTGACACCTCATAAGGGCGCCCCTGTCTGTACAGTGTTAATGCGGGGGAGCTATATCGCCATCCGGTTGAGCAGCGTTGCGAGGCGGGTTAAGGTAGGAGCTGTAGGAAGGGATTTATTAATGCGGGTATTGAAGAGGCCCAAATAAATAAATCCCAAGGAGGAAAAGGATCGTAACGAGGAAAAACAGAAACTCGTAACTCGTTCCACATACGAGCGGTGTTACACAAAAACGAGTCGAAGAAGCAACCCGTTCTAATGAAGCTGTGAGGAGTGTTCCCCTCTATGTCAGCACTGCTGTAAGAGCAGACATCTCCATTGGCCTGAAAAGGCTTTTCTGATAATAAACTGCCTGGGCAGTTCAGATATGAGGTGTCCGGGGGCTCGGCGATCTCAGCCTCCGTAAGGAAGAGGAGATGGGGATTTCGGGAGAAAGGGCGGTGGTGGATGGGAATTAGGTAAGTGTGCAGACCGCACCGAGGACGCCTGCTGTTCGCTGTCATTTTTTTTTACAAAGAAAGACAAACCTGAAGATATTTGAAAATCTCCTACTACCACTACAGTAAGCGGAAAATGTTGCTTGTGTTGTGATGGTGGACTTAGCCAGCCGAGAAATTGAACACAGTACGCCCGGGTGGGATCCAAACGCGATGTTAACTCAGTCACCGACCGGTGAAAATAAGGTTTATGTTTTTTTTTGCTGTGAGTAAATATTTTTATAGGTTTGTTTTGCTTAAGGGGATTTAGGGAGAGGTTGGGAAGAAACATTTAAAAAATGTTGGGTAGAAAGCTGGAGAGTAAAGCAAATGGACTCACTTTTAATCAAAATACTGTTAAAAATATGACTGCATAATCATTTACCAATACAATATTAGTCAGTCAGAATATATCTGAACACGTGTTCACGCAGGTGCCCTTCCTTGTCTGAATAAATATAATGGACGAGTTGAGAAACTATTATTTTTTTGAAGAACAGTATTCCGACTTCCTCATATTATATATATAGACATATTCATGCTTTGCTAATTGTTTGTTATAAAATTTGTCAAATAATTCAAGCCAATTTTTAAGAGGACAACGACAAATTTTTAATAAATTAACATTATTTCACATCAGTTTTCTCCGGGTACCAATTGAGGGGTATGTTTTTCCGACTGCGGTTCAAGTTAATATGGCAAGATAGACCGGGTGTGGAGGTCGCCCGGCTTTTTCGGTGACGAACTGATGTGACAGCCCACCCTTGGTCGTGAACCCAAGGGTCGGGTTCCTGGACTATCCAGCGGCCCGGATGACGATAACCTACTTACAGGGTCTCAGTAAGTAAGCCAACCCATTCATGGATGTGTTCCAGATACAACACAACCCAACCCACAACCACCACAACCCAACAAGCGCGAATACCCCTGCTAAGTCACCAAACGAAGCTAACCACTTCAGGTGACCTATGGCAGGGGTGTTGGTAACCCAGAGGATGGTACCTGTCAACCGCCTCTAAAATTAATTATATTGTAAAGGTCTCGTCAATTATTGAAGAATTGTCCCTGTCACCCATCATTATTATAAGAAGCAAGTTACGATGGACGTTCCTTTCTAATGCTCCATGATGATGTGGATACGAGCTCTGCGTAAGAATAAATAAGTAGAGGGAGACAGAACGTTAACGTTAGTGGGCGTCGTTTAAAATTAGGCTACTCGATAAATCATATTGCTTTTTTAATTATTTTATTATTGATTTTTTTATAAATTTTATTTCATGAGCTTCAACATGATTTATTGGTACATTTATCTGATTTGTATGGAGAAACTACGCCAATACTGGAAGATTTCTGAGAGGAATGATCTTCTTATTTTTATTTTCGAAATCTGATAGTATTATTATCTTAATGACTGTACAGTTTAAAAGTTTTCCAATAGCATTCCCGACGAAAAATTTCAAAGAAAAAATTGACAAAACTATAATTATTGACCAATTTTGAAACCATTTTTTTTCACACTTTCCAATTTTCCGAGAAACTATAGGGATAAATATTTCCGGGATAAAAAATTTTCCAACAATTAAATATTTAAATACCAAAAATTTTTAAATATAAAACTACACCATAAAATATTTTCATAAAAATTTTCCGACTCGTTTTCCGAGCAAAATTTCCGATATTTCTATTTTCCCAGAAGAATTATGTCCAAACTTTACACCAAAAAGATAAATGTATGAAGAATTTAAACTAATTTTAGATAAGGGGGAGTGGAACAGGAATATAGGTTACAAATAAGAGATACATTCCATGATCACGCATCAATTAACAATCGTATGCGTTACGTCTTTTCGACATGTTTGACGGTTATTTTTAAGAATGTCTACTTTATTATGAAATTATGTATTATATTGCGCACATGTACGGATAAGGGTAAGGTAAGGTAAGCAATAAAAAATCTAATGTTGGTTCTTCATGTGGTCAAGTGAAATAAATTGGTTTGTCGTGTGTATTGACAGTGTATGAATTTTTATTAAATTGATAAGTTCTGGCGAGTCGAGGTCATTATATAGAATTTTATATCGAATTTGATCAAAAATGAAATGTCGTGTATGAAAAGAGTTGAAGTTGTGAACCTTATAGATTCGGTGTAATTTGAAAAGTGTAAGTTTATAATTTATGTGTACTACTAATATATTTATCCTTTTATGTATACTAATATTTTTATTATTAAATAAACACATCGTCACTAAATGCACGTACATTTTAATAAACATCATTATAAGGCTTTAATAAACTAATACATTATTTACATAATATGGATTTATATTTAAAAAAAAATGTTAAACAGCCAGATTTCTGAAAAACGAACCGTAATATTATCTTTAAATCATTATTTTCATACCTTTGTAAATAAGCAAGTTCGTAAAAAAATATTAGAGTTTGAAGGTTATGTTTTAGAGCAACCCAAACATAATCAATAACAGTGTATTTACGACTTAGCGAAGGGAAGATCTTCTTTAAAATTTATGGGGCTTCAAAGTAAGGCTTATAGGCCAAAGGTCACGTAAAACTAAGGAATTAGACTACGTAGATGTAACGTAAGATTTCGAAGACATTTTATTTACAAGGGAATATATAAGTGTATTAACACTGCGTGTGTGTTGTTTATATAGTACATAGTTACCTATGTTCACAGTTTAATAAGCAGATAGTGGCATTATTTTTAGCGATACGTAGTTCAAAATGTAAATTTGATTTAATCAGAAATCCTTCTTACGGTTACATATAACTTGTACGGGTGATAGCTGTTTTACATATTGGAAGCATTGTAATAAGTCAATAAAGGGAGACATGAATAGAAGCACATTTTTGACTTTTTAAGTTGATTCTTTGATTCGTTGTTAAGTTGATTTAAATTATTATATTATAATGTTAACTTTTTTTAAAATACATTATGTGACCCATTTTTAAAAGAAAAACAAACAATCGGGGTCAGGACTAACCTGAAATTATTTGTAAAACTAATAATAACATCATCATAAGCAGAAGATGATTGAGAACTTGAGCAGGAATTAAACTCACTGCTGCTCATGGGTGAGAACCACACGCATTTGTTAACTCGGCCTTTAACTGGTAATTAATTTCTATTATTACTTTTAAAACTTATGCATGGTGTCAGGTTTTGTATGTGTATCATAATTTAAACACGCCACTGTACATGGAGATTTACAAATAAATACAAGATACTTTGTAAAATTTTATTATTTGTGTTACAAAGTAGGAAGTTATATAAAATAAATACAAATAACATTTAGATAAATACGATACCTCCATCTTTCGAAATCACCACAATTAACTTTATTTAATGCAAATAATGTGTAAATCAAATGAAAAAAATAATTTCTATAATTTCACAATCCCCAATTTTGCTTATCTATATTTAAGTTGGTGGATATTTTAAAAATACAATTTCCTAGAGCCTGAGAGGATTCGGTGCTAGGGGATGATCATTCCTTGCTACAGAAGGATGATAAGAGTTTCACATTTAAAATGCAAAGCGCACAACTGAGATCTTCTCGAGAATTTCATGGGACACAAAGGACCTATACTGGATGAAATAACAAACACAGTGAGCAATGAACACAAGTAAAAAGGTAACCGTTAACAACTCTTTTATAATTTTCATTTAAAGAAACGATTTTATTCCTTTGAAGAGCGAAAATTTTTTTAGAAGGTTTACGCCTGTTCTTGACAAAAAATCGCGAGGAAATGCATTTTACATCTTTTACTAAGTTGTTTAAATGTCCTTGCCATATTTGTCAAGGCTTCACGCCCTACTGAAATGTAATATTAACATAATGAAATTAGCGATGCTCAGCAAAACGAATGCAGAAATTTTCCGAGGGGATTTTAATTTGACATTAAGCCCAAAGACATTTTAAAATATAAATATAGTCGGTTTATCGCGGGAGACTGAATTATTTTTAAAAAATGGAAATTTAAGGTTAAAAATAAACAGAGTTTATTTTACGGAACAAACATTGCGTTGTTAGTAAAATTCACAATAAACTGTTTTAAAACTGAAAAAAATGTTTGCATGCTTAAAGCGTTTTTATCATCGCGCACCTTTTTGTGAGAATATCCCACAAAGCTACCCGTGTTTGTTTGCTTTAGCTATTATTGAAAATAACAAAACCACAGGAGGAAGTCATAAACATTCTCAGCATATTGAATTAATACAAAATATTATGTCAGGTTTCCAAAACATTATATTCGGGGGTTCGATTTCAGGAATTCTCTCAACCATGTACGTATATAATTTATTAAATATATTTAAGTAGGCTTATTACCTGTTAAAGTTATACCTTTCTGAATCATGGCTTCTCATAGACGAAATTAATCAAAAGTGAGAGTCCGCTATTAACTCCAAATCACATTCTTTATAAAAGGGTAAGTTTAGGCCTGTTTACCTGTGAGGCTTAAAGGCTACAGAAAAGTTTACGGTCAGGCTTTTTTCTTTTAGTTGGCAAACATGTACGTGAGATCTTTCGCCAGTACTCAGCAGGATCTAGTACCACTCGTTTGGTACAGTGACGTTGTAAAAGGGGTCAATATATTTTTTTTATTCGACGGTTAACTGTTTAATAACTAAATTCGGAAGAAAAAGTCCTGTTGAGTGTGACCAATTTTTTTGGTCCCATATCAGATAGATAAGCAAATAATTATATTATAAATGTTTGATAGTCACAAAATTAAATTAAATTCACAGGGCTAAATGTTTGATGCCAAAAGGCGGTTAAAATGGACTATTAATGAAAAAAAAACAAAAAAATCATTCCGTAGGCTAAAATTCTTGGAAATACGATCAGAAATGGAAAGGAAGCCATATTTTATGATGATGTTGGTTTCCTTTGAGTCCTTGATTTGTTTCTTGACAAATCCATCGTATTGATTAATTTAAGTTTATAGGTTAACTTCTCTTAATCACAATTAATGTTATATTTTCTCAATACGTTTCTGTTTAATTTCGCCACATAGCGATATTGAATTTGGGAATGCAATTTTAAACGATTGAATAGCCTTTTCACGAGTATAATTATCCTATTACCAATCAAAATAATGGCATAACAATCGAATCTTCTTCCGTCCTTGTTTCTTCCCAAGTAAGACTGATGAAAGAGAGTGATAATGGAAATAACAATTTGAAAATGACGTCGGGAAGTGAAATAATCACATATTTTTATTTAAATAAGTAATTATGTTAAGGGGTTTTCACTATCCCCTTGATGGCTGTTGAAAGCACTATTGAAATGATAAAACATTTGTTTCCATTTACGATTGATTTATCTATCCAATATAATAAGTCTGATTGTTCTATTAGGTACTTACTTTAAACTGTGAATATTGTCTTTTGTCTATATCACAAGAGTCGCGACTGCTCCCTACCATGTAGTGCCCGTGAGACGATGGCATTCCCAATTGGGGTATGATTTAACGTTGAAGATTGTGGGAGAGTTTCTTCCACTCTTATTTAGACGAGTTTTCTAACTTGTGTGAATATTAATTTATTATGGTGGATAATTATTTTGACATCTTATTGAGATTATGGTGAAATAACCCCTACACAGAAAAAACGCAGTTGAAGGCCGTAATTTGTAATTCATAGTACTCACATATAATAAAATACATTTAAAAGAACTACTCACATATTTTTTTTTGTATTAGGCAATTCACCCTAAAGAGAGTGCTATGTGGATACTACTCACATATAATAATTCCATTTGCAACGAATTATCCACTTATCCTAGAAAATGTGTAAGAGTATAAAACGGTTGCAAAAAAAATCTTTCGACATCAAATATTCTCAAACCTGCCACTATTGTACGGTATAGTTGTGTGAGATAGCGCCATCGACAATTTTTTTTTTTCAAATTTATGCCTCCAGACAAGAAATCTCCGAAATAACACCGTGTTATCAGACAGCTCTAACGATTTCGGCATGTTGTAAAACGGTAGATTGCTCTATAAAGGGTTTGGTCTCTATCGGAAAACTTATCTGAACAGTATAACATTGGTACCTACCCACTTATATATTAATATAAGTGGGTAGGTACCACATATTTCAACCTTGTTTTTGGAAAGACTTCACTTCAAATAACATTATGAACTCAGAGTCTAGTGTAACAACTTACGAATGAATATATTTCTCTTTTGGATAATAATTATACTATGCTACAGTAACCCACAAACCATACGGCCAACTTAAATTAATTTACATTGACAATGACGTAACATGTTTTAATATTGCATCGCGAATATACCGTGGCTTAGCGACTAACTCCCACACCCGCCCCACAGCAACCCTATAAACTGTCTAAACCAGTTTCAATCACCCATTAAAGCCGATAATTTATATTTGTCATTCACATGAATCCATCATTTTATTTATGAAGGTACGACTTGCGGAAGACGGATCCATGGTAACTTAGGACAGTGGAAATTCAATATTCAATACGCTTTTGAAAAGTGATATAAAATCATTGAAAATTATAAAAAACTGTCCTATGAATCTATTCTAACGTAACATATTTAATCTATTATTTTTTATTTTGGATAAATTAATGTTTATAAGACAAGGTTTTTTATGCATAGCAGAAAGGATAACAAATTATTATAAGCAATAGTTTGTTGCTTGGAATATTCCTGCCGGCGGCATTTATTTTTACTCGAGACTGAGATATTTTCAATCTGCATGGATATTTTATTTTTACTCGGGAGATATTTTTAATCTGCATGGGTATTTTATTTTTACTCGGGAGATATTTTCAATCTGCATGGATATTTTATTTTTACTCGGGAGATATTTTAAATCTGCATGGATATTTTAAGCGACTAATTATTGCTTTTACTAATTTGTTATATTTAAACCAGTTTTTTTCCATATATTTTTTTTTGACTTTATACCATTTTTCAGGAGTGTGTTGAATTGCCACTGTCATGAGTTGTCCGGTCACTGCGAAAAACATTTCGAAAACGGGGTTTGTTTCACACAATACGAAGCTATATGAACCACCGCAGACAGTAACACTCCTGTCCCGGTGCGACCGGTTCTGATTAGTTAGGAATTGTAGCACATGCTCATGCACATGCTGTTGGAGTTAAATCAACCAGTTTAACAAACCATTGGAATTTTGGATGGGCAGGAATAAAGGAATTGATTGAGCGTTGTTGATATTGTTGATTTCTGTTTTTTCTTTCTGTTTTCCTTCTTCTTGCCTCTTCCTAATTTTTCTTATCATTGATAGGCTCTTCTTTTATCTTCCTGTATTTCTTATTTTTTTGCTTATTTTGGGTCTCCTTGAATATTTTTGTTTTATCCTGCAAATATTTAGCCTTTAACCAGATCGTCTTGAATTCTTGATCCAACCTGCCCACGGTTTAATAAGCTTTTCACTTTTAATCTAACTACATTGCTGCATATATGGAAAGATAATAGTAATTATAGTGCAGTATAATTTTGATTTTCAAAACCAGTAATGTTATTTAATGAAGTTTAGATAATTCAACATTAATCACAGTCATATTTCTACGGAGTAGCAAAAACTGTATAACGCTTAGTTTTTTGGTAATAAAATTTAAAGATATATATCTTTGACGTTTCCAAGGCAGCTATTACTAGGTCCTGGTTCGATTTCCAATACACGGCTGATAGCTTGCAACCTTTTTCAAATTTTCATAAACAATGCCGGTTTCAGAGATGCTAAGATGGAGCGCTGTTACCAAAAAGGAAATATCTATTAAACCATGAAAAATTAATTTCATTTCCGAAATGAAATCTCATTACAAAAACTAATACAAAGCTGTTTTATTTAGTTGAAATCATAGTTATCATTACACAAAACACATAATGCTAATTTAGTATTTACTTAGGAAAACGACACCGCATAACGAAACATTGTATGGACGTATGTCACAACGGAAAAACGAGTGTAATATAAAACGACAAAATGAATAATTTTCCCATCCTCCGACTGTTTTACAAAGTGGTGGAAATTTAGAAGCGCGGAATTCGGGATTCGCACACTAAGTGCTCACTATTAAATCTCGGCACTGCTTGATGATGGTGTCATAACATATTTATTACCTCCTTGATGGTGGAAAGCAGTTTAAAATTTCGTATCTGAAAATTAAAGGTTAATTTTCTTCTTTCAGGCTTACACGGGTACAAAACCGAGAACACGAAATTTACGTGAATATTCATAAGTTTAGTATTATAAGTTCAACGCGATAAGACTTGAGTGTGATTGAATACTTTGATACTTATAATCACTAACATATCTAAATATGTATTTATAACTTGTAAGTAACTTAAATAAAGTCTATGAATATATGTTTAGTATAAATATTTTTTGCATTAAATAATTTTAAATAGCGCCGTTTTCGTGAAAAATCACCCCAAAGCTGCTGTGACTTTTCAAAATTTTTCATCTTCTTCTGCCAACATTTCGAAAATATAATTAATTTCTTTTGTTTATTTATTTAAAGGCCCATTAGTTTTTACATAACACATATGTAAAAAATTATGAACGTAATAAGTAATAATAATCGTATACTCATAATAACAATAAAGCCATCAATTAAATTATCCAAATTAAATATATCAACAGAGCAAGTTTCATTCTCCACAAAATGCTTTATCTGTGAATAAGAATTTTATATTAAATTAGTGTGAGATACGACTACATAAAATGGAGCATAGTGAGACTAAAATGACAGTAACAGAGATTGGTAAACTATTTAAATACATGATAATGAAGAAAAAAAACTATAAATCGAAGGTAATAACATAAACTCTTAAATTTATAATGCTGTTAAATTTTTGGAAAAAAATTATATCCTGAGTTTTGCATTTAATTATAAATTATAAATCTATCAGAAAATATTTATTTGATGTCTGTTGAATTTAAACTGCTTTGAATTTCATTGTAAGCTTCTATCGTTTAGAACAAAATACTTTAAAGTTTATAGTAATACATGAGATTTTTATCTCTTTTTGAAGCCTATTCCGATATTTTCATTGTAATTAATAATAATAATTGGATATTTTCTTTAGCATTGTTTTTGTGATAAATCACCCCAAGGGCGCAATCAATTTATTAATCTTTTAACTGGCTTAAGTTTTCTCAGGTGTTTCACTCAGACATAAAAAAAATATTCTAAGTCATAAATTCCTAAAAACACATATTTTAAACACATATTCGGAGTCGTAGTCTAATGCTGAAATCAACTTTACGAAGAATGACTTTTCAATTAGATCGACAATAATATAGTTTAACGTTGATAGTAAAACCTGGGATTTTTATCTATATTTTATAGCCTGTGCTGTAATTTGTATCGGCCTTTTATAAATTCCGTTGTCAAGTAATGGTTGATTCCGTCAAGGCAGTTATTTTGGTCACAAAATTTTTTGGGTATAATAACATCGTTGATATTGACGACTCGATCTGATAAAAAAACATATTAGAGCCAAATTATTCGTGGTTCTGTGTGGAAAACCGATTTGATATTAATCAATTGAATGCCGAGCGACTCGAGCAGAGTAAATACAGGGACGAATTTATATTTTACGTGGAAAAGCGCGAGAAATACTAATGATATTTACGCTTAACAAATAAACATTTCCAGTTTATTGACAGACTATCGATTCTGCGATATTAACTCCCTCAGCGTAGGGTGATCAGTTTACCATGGGAAAATGCCGGTAAATCTGGCAAACACTAGAGCGCCCGAGGTAAAAAAATGCCGACCCTTTCAATCTTCGTTTAATGCTGCTAACCAAATGATAAGACACGGCTTATTAATGTCTGTTTTCCGATCAATAAACATGTTTGCGTCTATCTTAAAAGCTTAATCAATGTTTTTTGAACACGTATACTATTCTAAACAATTTTTGATAGAATATTGACTGTCGATTGATTTATGCCGGAAAAGCGAGGCACAAATTTGTGTTTGAATACTATCTGCAAGGTCGGCAGTTTTATCAATTATTCAGATTTTAACAATGCCAATAATCATAATATTGCAGAATCTCAAAAACAATATTGATATTATTCTGATATTTGATATCTGAACTATACACAAAGAATACAAACAACAAAAACATTTATTTTTTGGAGACATGTAAGTATTAAAAAACACAATCAACCTTTTGGTCGTATTTTGTAATTTTACGCATGGCATTTCTTACCAAATGCACTGTAAAATGGTGATATACCTACTGATCTTAAATACAAAATTGGAATAAATTTTTTATTTTAATCTTTTATGAGAAAAACTTCGGTTGAAATAAATCGATCATCATCTAGATTTAATATTTGGATCACCAGAGCTATTATTATGTGTTAAAATATAAAAGAATACAGCTAAATGAATACAATTTTGTCCAAATTTCTGATTTCTAAATTCGCATTTGCATACACTTATTCACTAACATTAATTTAAGTTTTTTTAAGAGTTATGTTTGTGAAAAGATCTGTATTGTTATTTATACTTGACTACAATTATAAAGACGGGTTCTTTGCTACACAGTTTTACAGGACTTTGTTATCTAATTTACAAAATTTGTATTCTTAGAGAACCAAGATTGTATTGAAGCAAGAACAAAGGGAAGTCATCTTAAAATGAAGAAAAAACAACAGGGCAAGTTTGTACTAAATCTCAATTCAAGAAACAGCCTGCCAACGAAGATCTTAAATGATGAAAGAACTTTAAAGTAAATGTCATTAGTATCTTGGTAAACAGAAACAGTTGCTAAAATGCAAACTTGTGTCTTATTTGTACACTAGATCCTTGTGTTTTATAGTGTCAATCATTTTGATGTAAAAACAGGATGCACTTACATACTACTTTATTTTGAGAAAATAAAAAAATTACTTTATTTATAACCACGAAACTTTGTTTATTTAATTTGTTATAAACGACTGGTTTCGCTTAGTACAGGCATCTTTACAGTACTTAATTTTAAAAAGGGTATTTTTTTTAATAATATTTTTAAATTTTTTTTATTTTTCTGTGTCTTGTTCTTTTTCATGTTTGCAAAACTGCTGTTTTATAAATTATTTATTTAAATTTTGTATACGAATGCTTGTGCTAAGCGAAACCGGTAGGTCATAAAAACTTAAATAAGTAAAAGTTCGAGGTTATATAAAAAGAAATTGTTTTATTTTCATTATTGTGTTAAACCACAAACTGACTGATATCTACCAAAATTTATATTGTAATCAATTAATTTATTATCATGAAGTAATTTTTGTCGATATCATATTGACTTAATTAATTATTAATAATTACGATATTGGTAATTCTTAATTTTAAATATGAGATCAACAAAAATGACATAATTAGGTCCCAATAGCCGAGTGGTTATAGGTGTTCTCCCGGTAAGGCAAATATCCTGGGCTCAACTCCCAGTTGAGACCGTTACCTTTTTATTTTTCTGTGTCTCGTTCTATTTCATATTTATTTTAAATTTATCAGTATTTTCTTTTTCTTCAATGATATATTAAATTGCTAGGTTTTTTAAGCTTTAAAAGTTAAAAGAAAAGTTATTCAAATTAGAATCTAAGTTAATTAATTAATCCATTTATTATTCAATTTATTAATCAATCCATTTTTAATCAACTTAATATATTTTTTTAATATTTAAGACACGACATGTTTTTCTGAAAGACGACGTGTTGTAATCCAAAATACGGACATAATAATTTGATGTTGCTTCGTCGAAACTACCGAGGATTTGAGTTGTTGGAGATTATTAGGAAGCCTTTTTAAGCAGGAACTTATTTCCTCCACGCTTCTATAATCCAAGTGGAGTACTATACACGAGTCCCTTCGTATTCAAAGTGCCCCATCCCTGGAAGGACCCATCTTGATGTAATATTCGCCTGGAGATCTAGAAGGATTAGGGTTAATGGGGCCGAAGGAAGGGATAAAAGTGGTAAGTGGTTTTCAGGGGATGACCAAGGGAGGAAAACGCTTTCGAATTGAATGCGAAAAAATCCATTAGACCAACAAACCTTTTAAAATATGATGTACGCGAGATCATCATACGGATTTGGATGTTTATTAAAATATGATGTACGCGAGATCATCATACTGATTTGGATGTTTATTAAAATATGATGTACGGGAGATCACAATACTGATTTGGATGTTTATTAAAATATGATGTACGGGAGATCATTATACTGATTTGGATGTTTATTAAAATATGATGTACGGGAGATCACCATACTGATTTGGATGTTTATTAAAATATGATGTAAGCGACATCATCATACTTATTTGGATGTTTAATAAAATATGAATGTTGGCGAGATCATCTTACTGATTTGGATGTTTATTAAAATAGTACGCGAGATAATCATACTGATTTGGATGTTTACTACAATATGATGTACGCGAGATCTGATTACGGATTTGGATGTTTATTATGATTATGAAAATACACAAAAAACATTTGAAAATTTTTGGCAGATTCCTTGAGTGATTTCATTTACCGGAATAAAAAGTTTAATCCCTTTGGGAAAACATTTTCATGTGGTGAAATTATTACAACATTATTAACGATTAATAACGCTCGGTGAAAATTTAAAATGTAGTAACCATATTTTTTAAATTTTTACGACATTTACATGAAGTTTGTAGTTTTGTTGTATATCGACATGACTTATTTGAGTCTCTTATATCACCGTAAGTAAATTAAAATTGGTGTCTGATATTTTTTTGGGAGTTTTTTTTTACAGTGTGAAAATTTTTATTAGACGTTCTTTTAAATTATTACTATTTATAAATCTTTTTAATTTTACTTGAAAAACGCACGTCACGCTTCTTCCATTTTCTCGAATACGGAACAGCTGCACGTATCTAATAATGTACATATTTTTGTATAATAAACAATACGAAGTGAATCAAATTAAGTTGTGACGATATTTTGCCAATCCTCTTGTTTATTCCATCAAAATCTGTTCGTTAATTTATCCAAAACATTCATTTTCAGCGTGGCGGGTAGCACATACACAATATAATATTTATTATATCAAAAAATATGATAATTCTAATAAATCTATATGAAACCTGAAACAGAAAAATAAATCAGGTAACGGTTTCAACTGGTAATCGAACACAGGATCTTTGTCTTGCAGGGACAAAGTTTCTAACTACTCGGCCATTGGGAAGTAAAATATTTTATTTTTTTTACGTCATTTTTGGTCAATCTCATAATTCAAATTCAGAATAAAATATTATATTGAACTAATTTTTCCCCTTTTGGCAGCAATCTTTTTGAATGAATACAAAGATTCAAATTTTTTTTTTGTAACCTAGATAGTATTTTGGATAAACATAACCGATTTTTATTTATATTGACTATCTCATCTTATATAGACTATCTGAATCGAACCCAGGTTCTATATCTTGTCCTTTCTGTCTAATTAAATATTATCTTAATATTAATTAGATATTATCTTCTTCTAATTCAATAATACTCGTACATTACATTGATAGGAATAACCTTCAAAAGTTCAAAGAAAAGTATTATTTTTTTTTGTGTGAACGCTTTTCAGCTTTTTTTATTTAATAACAACGGTATAAATAAACCATAAACAATAAATCAAATACAATGACATCAGAAAGTATAAAATGATCAGAAACTCTAAAATGATATTAAAGTAAGAGATGCAGGTACACGCAAAACTTCTAAGCAGACTTTCTAGGTTTAATTAATATTTATTGAAAATATATGATATAACAGCCTTCTTGCAGTTAAATAGATCCGCCACATCTGCTTATCTATTACTAACTTCATGTAATTTAAGTATAAGTGAGTATTTTCAATGCTCAACCCTGTTATTGATACATTTAAACATTATTTTGGAACGAGTAGCTCGCGCAAGTACATAAAATTCATTGAGGTTAAGTAAATTAGGGCTGCCTATGCTACCAATTACGATTTTGAACATAAATATTAAGTCGGAGAATTTTAATTATTTTAATTCTTTCATTAAATAATAAATATTTATTTATTTATTCAAGTCTTGAAGGCTTTTACATGCAAATATTATTGTAGGTAAGTTGTTCAGGAGTACGATAATGTAGGTACATTAAATTTATATTAGGTCAATGGTACGAAGGTCAAAATCCTGACGACAAAGCGAGTCTAGTGACCTACATTATGTCGTTGACTGATAAATACATTGATTTATAATTGGTTTCGAAACCACTACCTCTAGGGCCAGAGCCTAGGATTATGCTACTCAACCACAGATAAAGTGAAATAATGATTTTAAATGTTTTTCTGCGAATTTCTCTAAAACAATTATACATCAATATATGAATATTATCATAATTTGCATAAAAAATGTTTTAAAAAATTTTACATAATATAACTCTAAATGTATGTACGTATAAGGTAAAAAACATATATTCTACGCTCGGACAATGCAATCTCAAATGTTTATTTAAAAAGTCAGTCCGATGAGTTGAGAGATGAAGATGAAAACTGGGATGCATTTTTCTCGAAACAGAAACAAATGAACACACTCAAAACCGTTCTTCATTCTTTATTTGTATGTTGGGGTGGGGGTGCCAGGAATGTGGAGGGGGACCGATTGCTGTTAAACAGTGAGAGTACGTCCACGCTGTCGGGGCAGCCTTTGTTAGGTGTGACAATGGTACTTCCGCGTCACACCTCAGGTATCAGAGACAAAGAGGATTTTTCCTCCTTCGCGGGTTGAAATGATTGCAGTCCTTTTTCAGCAAGGGCGGGGTTCTAAACGCTTAGAATCGTGTAGATATGAATGATACAACATTCAACATACGTAATAACAAGGTTCGCTCTGTTATTTAAACATAAAGATGCTAATTAATAAAAATAATGAAAAAAATTAGTTGAAATTCCGTCATAGAATTAAATTTGTCATTAATTTTTTTTTTTTAATGTGGAACCGCAGAAGATTCCTAACTGTTGCCAACCGTCTGATATCCCCGATCGAGGTATGTTGTGAGGCTGAAGGTAGTGAGGATGGGAAGGAGATGGGGAAGAGGAAGGTGGGGAAGTACCTAGCTGTTCAGATCTGGTCACCAAACATGGCCAAAGCTATTTCAAGTAACGTTTAAATTCTGAATGATGGTATTACACCAGGGCGATCCAAAGAGTAAATTTCACTCTGGAGGGTACCGCAAATATACTACATTTTATTTTAAATCATTGAAATTATTTTAAATGGTTTTTATATGGTGGAAAAGCAGCAGCATGACCACAGGCACTATCCATGTGATCCAGCCTTAGTGTGTCACAATTACCTTTTACGTCGTTGAATATTATAAAAATCTGCATTCTCTCTTCGATCCTGTTTCCTACGCTATTAATTTTTTTTTCTCGAATGCTGGAGCTTAAAATCACAAATTTCTGAAACAATGTTGAGTAAGGTTAAGAAATATCTACCATGGGGATTCTTGAAGCACTTTAGAAGTAGTCATTGCTGCTTCATATCGATCGGGTCGCAAAACATGACGGTAGCATCACCATATAATGTTATGGAGAATTTACGTGGAAACCTCATACAATGTGACTTTATTACATACTCGTATGTAAGTCACAATTGTACTACTAAATCACCATAGGTATTTCATCGACCAGTATGATTAAATAATGTATTACAGTTTTAGGATTCAATTCGGGAGGCGGTTTTTGGTGCCACCGCCCCAAAAACCATTTATTGGATAACCAACACCTCTGCCATTGGTCATCCCAAGTGGTTCGCTATGTTTGGTGATGTTGCAGGGGTGCCTGGGTTCATCAAGTGAGGTGTGATCAGGATGCGGCTGCCCATCGCTAATTGGCGTGCTAGATCGGGAGAGGCTGGTTTGGTGAGACCCTTTGACCTTTCCAACTGGTCTCTCCTATCACCTTGCACCACAGCGAGAGTGATAGATTCGTTAGACCATCACTTTTGGAAACACTGATCCTTAGATTCTTACCCACCCCTTTTACCTTTTATCTTCCCAGAACATATTTTCCTTTAAAAGACTCTCCATATGGCATCCTCAAATAATTCAAATCTCAGAGGCGTCCTTGAATTGAAAAAGAAATTAATTAAAGGGAAGGATATGAGTAAATGAAACAATGGCTTTATAACAATTCGGATCGATTGTTCAAACATAGCAAAAGCTGAATGGGGAGGGACATCACCATGGCGAGGGGCGTACAAATAGAAATAAAATTTTAATTCAGAATCAACATATTGCTTGAAATGGGTTTCGCTATATCTTCTTCATCCCCCAATCAAACTTCCGTGAGCATCTTAACATTACTTAACAACGGACACTATAATTACACTGTCTCTGCGCAGTTGAAACTAGCGGAATCACGTTAAAATAATAATATTACACACGAAAATAAGCTTACTCCCGCGCAAAAATGCATGGTAATTCGCACCTCCTAATAACTGCATACAAACTAGCTACCTGCCTTTATTTCTGGTGCTTACGGGTAATAAGCTCTCATGCAACTGCTTATTAAATTAAATCCCAAGCCAAATTCACCGGCACAGCGTGGATATTAAATCTGATACATATTTTCCGCAGATAAGGTTAAATTATTAAGCGTACTTTCCTTCGGTGGTCGCCAACATGGGAACTAATACACTTAGCGGGGTTTATACTACAACGCATTACTTTAATAATACTGAACTGCACTTTATACTGGTTGCATTTTGTGGAGTTAAGGAATATTATGTTTACACAGTCGTAATGGATGAAATGCTTTCTCAACATATTTTAATGGATATTTGAAAAGATTTTTAAGACATGCGAAGAGCAGTGGCGGCTCGTGACTTTTTGTATGTAATTGGTGAAGAAAACTTTTTGCATATTTTTTCCAAACTAACTATTTAACCAATTTCCCCGCAGGGGTAAGAAAATAAGATGGATTAATGTGTGTAAATCTGCGATAAATTTTGAGAACTTGTTGATTATTTGTTGTCTGAAACTTCTCTTTTTAATAAAAATCATAGAAATAATTTTTTTTTTCAGGATGTGGATAGAAATTTTAAGTTTAAAATTCACAATTATTAATCATTATGTCGGCGAGTGGCGCTTGGTGCTGGTCGGCGGTCACCACCATGTTGCCGGAGGCCATAAACCACATCCTGGCTCCGGTGACCCTGTGTGAATCCATTTAGTCCTCCTACTTCTGTAAAAACTGTCGATGCACTAATGTATCTTCTACATCCAAATATAATTCTGCAGGCGTTATATTTGAATGTAGAAGTGGTTCCATAGATTGCAACAATAACATTTGGCTGTCATCAGTTGTTTTGTTTTGCTCTATCTAAAATTAATTTTTTACCATTCTTTTTTGTTTTCTGGCAAAAAAAAAGTGTAGTGTGTTCTGCCTTGAGGTTTCTTCTCCCTCCTGATCTTCCAGGAGTCACTTTTCGCTGCTGATTTCCAGATATTTATAAACTTTTTTACTTCTGTCATTTTTCATACTATTATTGTAGTTGTTTACTGTTGTGAATAATGGAGGAAGATTTCCCTCCTGGACCCCCTACAAAGCCCCCAGATCCCTCTCCAGACCCCCCAGACGGGGAAAATGTAGAAATTTCTGACAGTGATTCTGTCATCTTGACTTCTACCAAAAAAAGGAAATTTACTCCTTCTTCCCCAATAAAACTTGACTCGCCTTCGACTTCACTGTCCCCACCAGCACTTTCTCAACTTCCTCCAACAAACTTTTATTCTCCTCATTCCCGTGGCCCATTCATAGCATACGCCCAAAAAACTGAGCAAGGAAAAACCATCCACCCTCTTGAATTTGGCAAATTCCTATCAAATAGCAAGAATCTTTCAATCAAACCTGGAGGTGTAAAAGCCGAGGGTCGCTTCCGAATCTCCGTCGAATTCCTCTCAGGGTCAGCTGCCAACAGTTTCATAAAAAATATCTTCATTTCATCTAATTCAAAGTTCAAGGCATATATCCCTACTTTCAATGTCACTCGCATGGGCCTGGTCAGAGGTATCTCGACCGATCTGTCCATCGAAGAAATTCTGTCTTCACTTTCAACCCCCCAACACATTGGCAATCCCATAAAAGCCAGGAGGCTAAATTACAAGGACTCCTCTGAGGGTATAATTACCTGGAAGCCCTCCCAATCTGTTGTTATCACCTTTGAAGGTCAATCTCTTCCCTCCCATATATATTTATTCTTCAACTCATTACCAGTTGAAATGTATACATATCCCACCACTCAATGTTTCAATTGCTGTCGTTTTGGTCATACCAAAGCTGCATGCAGATCTCAACCCAGATGTTTTAAATGTGGAGAAAACCACGCAGCTGACCAATGTCCTTCTTCCTCCTCACCTAAATGTTTTAACTGCTCAGGCTCACATACAGCTATCAACACATCTTGCCCAGAACAATCTCGCCAAAAAAATATTAAAATTTCTATGGCCTCTGAGAACTTGTCTTTTCTGCAGGCTTCTAAATTATTCCCGCCTGTCAAAAAATCATTTGCTGAGGCTTTATCCAGCAACTCCTCATCCAACCCTCTTCCCTCCACTACAACAACTTCTTCTCGTTCAACTAAATTCACATACAAAAACGCTATCTCTAAACCGGCTCCTGGATACGATCAGCAACAACACAACTCACTGCTCTTAAATCCCAATGGTTCACCTCTTTCAAATGCCACAAATGGGTGTGCAAATAATTATAATCCGTCCTCAATGAACTCTCTTAAACTTTCTGAAAAACTCTCCCAAGACAATTCTTCATTTATCCAAACTCTTATTATTCTTCTAATTGACCTTATTTCTTCTCAAACTAATCTACCGTCCAACGCTGCTACTATTATTTCCACATTAAAATCATTTATTCAAAATGGCTCTTCAGGATGTCAGAATACTTCAGTGGAATAGCCGAAGTGCTATTTCTAACAAATCTGATCTCCTTAACCTATTAAATTCCAACTTTATTTCTTTGGCTGCTATCTCGGAGACTTGGTTTACTCCATCCACCCACTTTAATGTGGGAGGGTATTCCTGTCTCCGCGACGATCGCCCGGAAGGTTCGGGCGGCGGTGCTACCCCTTTTTATTAAAAAATCCATATCATTTTCCCCAATAAATAATATCAAACCCCCCAATGCTGACTTCCAAATGGTTGCAGCTAAAATAAAGGACACATCCTTTATTTCAGTCTATCTTCCCCCAACAGCCCACTTCAATAAACAAACTTGGTTGCAAATTGTAAGTCAACTAAGCCCTCCTTTCTTTATATTAGGCGATTTTAATGCCCATTCCCCCGTCTGGGGTTCTGCTTTCTCCGACCGAGATGGTCGAAGTGTGATGGATTTCCTAGATCAATCCAACCTTTTCCTTTTGAATGACGGATCTCCTACTAGGATCTCACGCCCCAGCACAAACCCCAGTGCAGTGGATCTCTCGATATGTTCTACTAGTCTGGCTTCTCTCTCCTCGTGGGTGGTGTCCCCCGACCCTTGCTCCAGTGATCATTTCCCGATCATCATTACTTATCAAACTTCTTTCCAATCAGACAAGTCTCATATTTCGACAAAGATTAAAACGAAACACACCAAATGGGATGAATTTAACTCTCATATGGACAAGTTCCTACTAAATTCACCCGCCACCGATATATTTTCCGTCAAAGATGATTATAATAACTTCAAATCAATGCTCATAACTGCAATAAATAAATCAAATCCTCCCCCTAAAACTAAATCTCTCAAAAAACTCCCTCCAACTCCCTGGTGGGATGAGGAATGTTCCAAAGTAGTAAGAATTCGGAAAGCTAAATCTCTTTCCTATCGTTACAATATGACTATGGAGAACTATCTTATATACAAAAACGCTGAATCCAATGCCAAAAGGGTATTGAGGTCAAAAAAAAGATCCGGGTGGTAAAACTTTTGCAGTTCAGTATCTCCGAACACTCCAATTTCGGAAGTTTGGTCTATGATCCGAAGATTTCGATCCTCCTTCAGTTCACCATCTCCTCGAGCGTCTCATTCTAAATGGATAGATGAATTCTTGGACAAAATTGCCCCCCCTTCTGTTCCTAACTTAGATGAAATAACGCCCATCTATAATACTCCCATGTCTAATCATTGGCTAGACTCTCCATTCACCTTGATTGAGCTAAAAAATGGTTTATCAACAGTCAAGGACTCATCTCCAGGCAGAGATGGTATACCTTACAGCATAATCAAAAATAGTAATGATAATGTTCTAAACCACTTCTTAAGCATCTTAAATAAAATCTTCCAGACTGGTATAATGCCTGATGACTGGAGTTCTCAAATAATCATCCCTATTTTAAAAACAAACAAATCTCCAAATTTTGGATCCAACTACAGGCCAATCGCTCTTTCATCCACCCTCAGTAAACTTTATGAAAAATTAATTAAAAACCGATTAGAATTTTTTGTCGAGAGTAAACAGCTTCTCTCTCCATCTCAATTTGGATTTAGGAAAAAAAATCCACTCAGGATAACCTTGCCATCATCAGCACTGATATTAATTTATCAATTTCTAAACAGGAAGTTTGTCTTGCCGTCTTTATAGATATAGAAGGCGCCTTTGACAATGTTTCCATCCCAATCCTGAAAAAAAAACTTCTAGGCCTTGGCCTTCCCCCCATGTTTGTCCAATCAATTATTAATCTATTTCTAGATAGAAAAATTTTCATTGAACTTCCAGATATTTTTCCTCAAAGTAGGTCTATTTGGAAGGGTTTACCACAAGGCGATGTATTGTCCCCCTTACTGTATAATATATACACATATGATATGCATGTCACTATTCCCCCACAAATAAAAATTATCGAGTTCGCAGATGACATAGCTTTCTTCTTATCATCCAAAATCATCCCTCTTGCCGTCAAATATCTTAACGAAGCCATGAATGCCCTTTGCACATGGCTCACGTTACATGGTCTTGAACTTTCAATCCAAAAGACTCAGTGTGTCACCTTCTCAAACCGCCATAAAAACCCCCCCGTTCAAATTTTATTTAAAAATTCTCCAATCTCCAACGCTTCTGAAGTAAAATTTTTGGGAGTAACATTTGATAGGAAACTTAAATGGTCTTCCCATATTAATAATTTAGTTACTAAATGCGAAAAAAATTTAAATATCATCAGATCATTATCTGGCGTTTGGTGGGGAGCTCACCCTACTTGCATTAAGTTGCTTTACAATGCACTTATTCGAAGCCATCTCGACTATGCCTGCCCACTTTTTAGTACTGCCTCAAAAAATGTACTTAATAAATTAGACAAAATTCAATCTAAATCTTTGCGAATAATAACTGGAGCGATGCAATCGTCACCCATCAATTCCCTTCAAGTAGAATGTTCTGATCCTCCTCTTTATTTAAGGCGTCAACTATTTGCTGACAAATTTGTTCTTAAATGTTTAAATTCTAAATGTCATCAGGTTATCCCCAGCGTCTCTTTGTTCATTGACTCAAACCATTCATCTACAATCAGAGCTTCAACTAAACCTATTCCTGACATCTGTAAAAATTTTAAGTCTCTCTCAGAGCTCCACATCATCCAAAATGATCTACTTCCCTTATACAAACTAAAATATAGTCACGTCACCCTATCCCCAACAATATTAGAAGGGATCGGAATCTTTAAAAGTCATTCCAATCTCCCGGCCCGAACTGTCAATAATATGTTCAATGACATTATTTTATCTAAATGGCCCAACTTTTCTCTTTTATTTACTGATGGATCCAAATCTCCCGACTCTCCTAACTGTGGTATAGGTATTAACGTTTACCACAATAATTCTAATGATAGAATATTTCATTCAATTTCAAATCAATTTTCAATATTTTCAGCTGAGTGCATTGCAATAATAGAATCTCTCAAATATATAATCAAAAATAATTTTGAACATTCCCTCGTTCTCTCTGACTCTCTCAGTTCCCTCCAAAAACTTAAATCCAGTCCTCTTCTTCATCCTGATGATCATTTTGTATGCCTTATTCGAGTGATGATAGCATCCATTCAAAGCTCTGGTAAATCTGTAACCCTGATTTGGATTCCTGGACATGTTGGTATCATGGGTAATGATATTGCGGATGCCTTGGCAAAACAAGGAGCGTCCAACCCTGTTGTTACCCTCGTAAACCACATTCCCTTATCTGACATTTTTTCCATCATCAAAGAAAGATCCCGCAATGTTTGGTCAGAGTATTGGCACATTGCTAGTCAATCCAAGGGAGCCTGCTATGCCTCAATACAAAGGACTATACCATCAAAACCGTGGTTTCAGCAATTCCCTCATTTTTCCAAAAAAGAAATTTCTTCACTCATTCGAATGAGGATCGGTCATTGTTCCGTTCCTTCCCATCTTTTTAAAATTCACGTCCTTGACTCCCCAGATTGTACATTCTGTGGTCTAGAAGTGGGAACTTTAGATCACATATTTTTTGGTTGTCCCTCTCTAAACAAATATCCTCTCTTCTATCAAGCCTTAACTAAAATTGCCTCCCCTCCATTCAACATTTCATCTCTTTTAAGTCTGAACTCGACTCCAATTTTCATTATAATTTTGAAATTTGCCTATTTAAATAAAATTAATATTTAAATTCACCTTTCAATACACCTTTCTCAATAATTTTAAATGATGGCCAAGAACACCCTTGAAGGGTGAAAGCCAGAAATAATGGAAAAAAAAAAAAGTGGTTCCATAGAGCAAGTTCAGCAGTGACACCGTGTCTCACATGCTAGTTCCAAATTCATCGTACAATATTTATTAGATTATTACTGCATTTATAAAATCTGGTATTCTAAATTCATGAATTTATCACGGTAGTAACTAAAACATCTCTCATTTCCAGTACTTATCTATCTATATATAAAATTATCATAATATTTAAAAAATATGTGTCACTGTGTTCGAAAACGACCAACCCATTTCAATGAAATTTTTTGAATGTGTGTGGTTGGTTCCAGCTTGAAATTTAGGATAGTTTTTGACCCGTTAGGTGTAGATATTTTTTTTAAATTTCTCATTCAAAAATACATACAACCACAATTTTAACACGACAACGTCTGCCCGTTCACACTAGTTACTTACAAAATTGATGCAAAGTTTGACTTCCGTTATGGTTATTTCAAGTAGGCAAACACAGGTTTCTTTTTATAGTAGGTAAAAAGAAACCCGTGTTTCCCTACCCGCCTAATTTTCCACACAACCATCCACCGAAAGCCACCGGTGGTTATGGTGGTAGATAACCCTTGGTGTCACATCGAAAGTAAGAGGGTGGTGGTAGCTGAAGATTGCTTTATGATTGTTCATTGAAAAAAAACCTCTCAACCGGAGTGATAATAGATGTGTATTTCTAGGTTCAGAAATTTTAATTTATTTTTCAACAATATAAAAAAGTAGAAGAAAGCTTATTATCTTACATCATGAAGTAGATACCCACAAACACGATAAAGTTACATTGAGACTTGAAACTAACTAGGTCTTCAAGTTGTCAGAACCGTATGCAAACGTTCCGCCTCTCCCACGCGTTACAAATGGGAAATACATACTACGCCTTTAGCTACTGGCAAATATGAATATGAAATAGATAATTGAAACTACAAAAACTTTGCAGGTTGATCTTCCTCCATCGCACCAAGTAAAGAATGGGTGGCGCAGTCTGAAAACACAATCATTTTTGGACATTAATTTAAAATATCAACTTAGCTTCCCCCATAATACGAACATTAGAAATTCACGACATAATGCCCAAAACCGATTGTTTACTATATTATACATACTGAATAGCGAATTCCATTCTTATCTGCACGAGAAATTTTCAACTGCGCTGTGCAAGTAACAGAAATCTACATAAAAAATATCAAAGTATTATCGATAACCTTAAGACGAGACAATACCCTAAAATACGGCCAGAATCTTAACGACGTAAGTGAAGTAGCCGTGCACAAAAATATGCGATGCGTGGCCCTGGTGTATTGGACAGACCTGCGGTTGAATTTTCCCTCTCAAATATCTAAAATAAAGTGGGAATCTTAACGACATAAGTTATGCAGTCATGTAAAAACAATATTCAGCATGCCTAGAAAATTTTTCTTTCAGTAGGGTTTATTTTTGAATTATTTCTGATGAACGTATTACTAAAATCTCAAATTTTTCTAGAGGGATCCATCAGAAAATTACTAATTCATCGTCAAAAAAAAAATATTGTGCTCACCGCTAATTTTATAGTTATTTTAATGGTAAGGTCGTGTTTTTATTAATCTTAAATATAAATAACTTACATCCTTATGGATCCTTCTAGAAAAATATTAAATTTTAGTAATACACATCATAAATAATTGAAATATAAGCGTCGAGCAAACCCCGTTATTAGAGTCTTATGTCGCCTTAAAATTAGCACAGAAACCCAAATAATGGTTCAAGAAAATATTTGTCGGAAATAAAGTGCATTATATCGCAATGAAAAGATCACAAGAAGCATTGCTTTTTATCTTTTGTTGGTCTGCATTAAGCAAATTCGTCTTCTAGCCAGATCGTACCATGAGTGTTATATGAGGTAGTTGTATAGGAAATATTTTCAGTAGGAGCTCTTGCGGACTTAAATTAACAATATAATCAACTATATGAATATTTAAGAAATATATACCTTATGGATGGCTTCGACGCAGCGTATCGATTAAAGTAAATTCACGAAAATGTTAAATTTATTTCTAGCAAAACAACTACGTCACTCGACAAATTACGACAACACATTCTTCCACAAAATGGACGATCTTTGCTTGTTTCGCGTACGTTTTTAAAACTTGAACAACGAGTTTTTTTTAGTTATTTTCCATATCTTGTGACGCAATACCTTTCAGGAATTGTTGGTCTATAAAACATGGGTTTGAACGATAACTTTGTACTCTGTTTTATGTTGCAGGGACACTTATGTCTAGACTTTCGCGTTGAGGCATCGAATTTTGATGGGGAGTTTTATAATGAAATCACTATTAGGTGGCGTTATTTAATTTTATTATTATAAATCAATGACAAAAATGCTTCAGATTTTCAATGTTTGAGAGTATTCATATAAATAGCTGTTTGCCATTAGGATATTCAATTTAATCTTCAACCGAGACGGGCTTGTCACTTGAAACATGCATGGTTTAGGCATTTTACTTTGTGTTCACATGAAAACCAACAAATGTGTCAAAAAATTGAATGGAAATTATTTTGATCATTATAAAGATGTTCAACGTTCAATGACAAAACGTTTTAAAAAATAAAAGAACTTTTAAGTGAATGTTCAACATGCAAGTTTGTGACCCACTTGCGAAGCTTTGGGTGACCCGGTACTATATTCAAGCCTAGAGTATGGAAATTGTCTGAGATATTTATACAGGTTCCGCGGATTTGATCGTATAATCAGTTCTAATTCAAATTACTTTAAGATAATTTTACCTCCTGTTTAGTATTATTTATGAGTTTTAGTAAACCATTAACATTACCTACGTTTTTTATAATATGTTGATGCGAAATCTAAAGTTATTGCCCTTGATATATGTATTTTTATAATCATGATCTAAAATCACGTTTAAAAATTACCAAACCAACTACTTAACTATCTTCTTCGGGCGTCTCCAACTTCTACAACCATACACCCTCGCGATACTAAAAAATATAATTTTTGCGCTCCTTTCATCTTTCATTCGCTTTTTTTTCAAAACCACTTAAACCTTCCATTCTCAAAATTGATTAGCTTTATCCCACCACGCGTTGATGTAACTCCTTCCAGAACTTTCAAGAGCATTCTCTAAATTTCTGGAACCTTCTAGACTCACTGACACACTCCACCACTCAGTTCACGCTCAGCTACCACCACCAAACTCTCTTACTTTCGATATGACACCAAGGGCTATCTACCACAATAACCACTGGTGGGTTTTGGTGGCTGATTGTGAAAAAAATTCGACGTATTGGGCAACACGAGTTTCTTTTTATAAAATGTAAATATATATATGTGGAATAATTTTCTAGGTTTACCCGCGTAACGTAGTCCTCAAAAGGACTTTTTAATTCCTGACGTTTCGGACAGATCTCACTGTCCATCTTCAAATGTAATCAACGTGCAATCAATGTGTAACTCAAGAAATAAGGCCTATGAATGTGGACAAATACAAATACAAAGACAAATCATACAAATTTATCTAATTTTTACGGCAGGCGGCGTGAATTTTGTTTGTGTGCAAATCTACAGCTTAATCCTAAAATTTTGCACACTTCAATTTCGAAACAACCATCCACATTTCTTCAGCTGGTTAGCATAAAGCAAACTAACTATAGTATGTGCCATTCACTATTTCAACATTTGAACGCGTTATATAGTATTTTCTGTTCGTTAAATCACAAATAGGGAGTGCATATTGCATAGTGGACAGAAAGTGATTCTTGAGAAAGTTGTGGAGAACTCTACTGCATGCAATTCGATTCGAATATTACATAAATTTACTAAAAACTCATTTTTATTTCCGTGCTGGCAGTTCAGATTCAGTGTTGCAAAATTATAAATAAGTTCTTAGTTCTCGGACAAGAACTTAGTTATGTTTATGACTATATAACAACGTTGTGTGTATGGTAAAATTATAATCGAATAAATGTGTGTTCAATGTATAATTTCCACCTCTTCCTTTTGAAAATTTACTACAATTGTGTGCTTTTTATGAAATGAATTTTTTTTTATTGAATTGACAATGGGCAATACCATCATAGCTAAACAATTCTAAAAGAAACATACGTTTGCGAAATTTCCCTGGAAATATTATTAACAGCATTTGATAATCTGGCAAGACTTGTGAGAATGAAGATTTTTATAAACGGCTTTTAGGACGATCGTCGATGACTTACACACGATCTCTCACTGGGATTAGTACATTGAATGCACTAAATGTACCAAAACAAAAAGATGCATAGTTCAAATATTTCATAATTAATACATATTTTACAATTGTCAATAAGTATTTAGAGTGTAAACAAATTGTAGCTCTATAAAGAAATGTTAATTCAGGTATTATCAATTATTACAAATTAATTAGGAATGAAAATTTGGAAAATGGTATAAAATTTAATCACAAAACCCCACCTTTTTTAGTACACTACACTTTTCAGTACCCTGCACTACACACCACCTATTCTTTTCGCTAACTACCTAACGATTCATGATTTAAATTAAGGAAAAATAATACTGGTAAGTATAATATAATATCACAATATAATACAATATTAATTTTTATGTGAAAACATAGAATTTATGAATGATAATGAAATTTGTAACTGGCTAAACTAATAAACGTGTTTAAAATTCAAGATATTAAATTCAAAGCACGTTCATTAGTAAGATTAATACTCATATCCTTAGTGCTAACATGAAACGGCAATCCTCAAAATTCAAAGACTCTAAGTAGTCGGTGCTCAAATGAGGATTAACGGAATTTGTATTGTGTGATTATGGACATGTCCAAACCTATAGGGAAGGTTGTTGAACAGTATCCACTCTATCAGTTCCCAGGGGCACAAGATGCTGAAAGACTAATAAAATCTGATGCCATTGAATGACGGAAGATAATGAAAATGAATTTAATCGACAACAATATTAAAATGACACTTAAAAATTATAATTTAAAGGCTTTGTTTTATTGTTCACCGTCAAGAAAAAAAAAACATTGAAAAGAAATAAAAGAGGAATATTTTCCCTATTTTTATATCCACTAACCTATGCTACCTGGGGGTCTAGCACAATCAACTTGATAACTTAATAAAATCAGATCAATAGACTAAACTTCCGAAGATTTTGATCAGTATATCGAGCACGGTTGCGCTGATGATTCCCGTACCGATATTGAAACGAAATATAATAGAAAATAGTTATAAATCGAATTGCCGCTACTAAACGTCAGACGGCATACATTAAATTGAAGTCAAATAAAAAATACTTTAACATATATTTGTATTGCGCGTGAAATTTTTGACTTTAAAATAGAGTTGATTAGTTGATTAGTCACAACTAATAACTTTTGATTCTCCAAGCAAGAACGGAATGAATTGATCGCGCCTTAAAAGAATTAATTAAGTTTTTTTTTCATTCAATTCTAAGAGCTTAGTTAGTTCACCTCCATTTATTAATAGGCAAGTCATTTTGTATAACGAATGACATTATTGGAGGCCGAACTAAAGTCAGCGGATTTTGTCTACCGACTGTCGGAATCGTATTCTGACCGTTCTCGCAAATATCGATACAATATACAAAATTGTAGCGATATAGGGTTTTGTCGATCTACCGTGCTAGAGACCCTGGAGCTGCATGATATTATATATTTTTTTTAATGAATGCATTAGAAACTACTTAAATAATTTGACTTGTGCTGGTTTTGTAATCAAACAAAGTCAACATTACATAGGGTGGATGGTAGGAACCTACTTTTCCTATCTTAACTAACGGTAGGGGCTGTAATGATAGATCAATATCCTAACTAATTGTATAACAACAAAAATGTGAGCGAGTAAATGGACGGATAGTTATATCATAATATTAATGTACTTGTGGTGGCACCATGAATATATGATTTCTTGCTTGGAAAACGTTTTGTTATGTGGGAAAGCAATACAATATTTTTATTCCACCATAATAAAAACTTAACAGTTGTGGTGAGTTAAAATATCTAATTGTGAAACTGCGATGTTGGTGGTTAATAAAACTATTTAATTGCTCTAATATTACTTAGTTTACTTACAAAAAATATATTTTCTATTTGGTATCTTTTACAAACCCTTTACATAAAATATAAAACGATCCTTTCTCTAGTACATAGTAAGTACATCATAGGATGAAGATTGACACAGTTAAGAATTATTTACTTTGAAATAAATACCTATTGTACATAAGGCGATTCTTGAATGTTTCATATAGTATCTAATTAATGTCGTTATCATTTTGTCGTACGATGTTTCAAAAGATAAGTAGTTTACGTAGAGGTTTACCTATTTATTTGTTTTTTTTTTAAATCTAATTAATGATTGAAAATGGCTTCAAGACAACCTCTGTAATAATAAAACAGTTGAGGATTTGGAGAACATGAAAGCTTGACGAAACGATTATTTTAAATTGAGATATCACTGTCTACACTGACTGAATGTTAAAAACTGACTGAATGTTAAAAACCTTAATGTTTAGTCTATGTGCCCTGTTAATTTTTACCCTGCCTTTCAAATGAAAATAGTTTTTTTATTTATTTATTGTCGTTTTATTCACTAGGACTAATAAACCATATTTGTTTGCTAAGTACCTTCTGACTAAAGTTACGAAAACTGAGATTACTATAACAGAAAATTCTTCTGAGAGATTATCTCGCGATGGGAGGAGTTCCTAATATAAAAAAAATAAGCTCCTTTCGTCACAAATACGAAAAAAAAATTATTTGCTGAATAGGTTTAACACTGACTTGGACTTTTTATGATCTGGAATGTCAAGAGAATTGCCAACTTGGATTTAACTTTTTTTAAAGTTTTTTTTTTCAAAAAAATATTTATTGCATAAAAAGAGTACAAATGGTATAGCTTATAGGTTACATCCGATTTCTTCCAGCTAACCCAACAAATACACGTTATATTACATAACCCAACAATTACATGTTAACAAATGTATGTAAATAAAAAATAAAATAACAGAGGTATTTAATTTATGTAAGGTATTCATTTAAGGTGTAGTGACATTTGTTTAAAAGAAATGTTTTTAGTGTTGATTTAAATTTAAGTATGTCGGTTATTTGTTTTATGCTACGTGGAAGGTTTTTATATAATTTAATGGCCATGTAGTGTGGTCTTTTTTGAAATATAGTTTTGTTTGCTTTTGGGATTAATAAGTTTTTTGTGAACCTTGTAGCGTATTTATGTGTTGAGTTTTTTTGTGGGAACTTTTCTGGAGATGATCGTACTAACAGGCTTAACTCCATTATATATATATGTCCGTCACTGTCAGAAGTTTAAGATTTTAAAAAATTGGTCTACATGAATCCCGATGATCAGAGTTTGTAATTTTTCGTAGGCACCTCTTTTGGATGATAAAAACATCTTTGGCGTTTACTGAGTTTCCCCAAAAAACTTTTCCGTATTTTATCATTGAGTATACGTATCCATAGTATGCGGTAATTACTGACTCGATGTTTAAGATATTTTTAAGGGTGCCTAAAACAAAAAAAAAGCTACTGATTTTTGCAACAACTTTAGATACATGTTCTTTCTAGTTTATATTTGCATCTAGTTGTATTCCCAGCAGTGAACAAGTTTAGGAAGGTTCGATATGATTGTTATTAAAGTTAACATTTATGTTTATAGGTGTAGCTTGTACTGGAAAAAAATTTTAGAAGTTCAGTTTTGTTTGTGTTAAGCGACAGATTTTGTGATAACAGCCAGTTTGCTATTGATTGACAAGTCTATTAATTATTTGTAATGAAACGACAAAGTTTGCCTACATTTAAAACAATAATGTGTTATTTCATATTAATGTTTTTCTTGATAGAATATTGTATAAGATAACCCATATTCATTGAAGTTTGATTATAATCTGAACTAATTTTTTAACGTTTTTTCCTGATATTTGAAGCAGAAAAAAACTCTCGATCCGTCTGCACAGTTATGGTAAAATGAACACAGATTTTCGTTTGTAGAATTTTAAATAATATTTTGAATAATGTCATGTTAATTCATAAAAGAACTTTGTTTTTTATTATTTTTATTTAATTCAACTATTTTATATATGTTTTTAAATACATTTTTTGGGGATTAAACTTTCCTCCCCAGGGACTGGAATCAACCGCGCAAACAACTGAACCAAATCCCGATTCGGACCAACGTTTGTTTCGTATTCCTGTAATATCATCCAATTTTAGAGAAATGCGTATTAGTCCGCGCGTGTATACATTATTGCCACTGAAAGTTGAAGGAATGCATTGTCATCGACAACGAGTCTACCTTTCGAGTTTGAAAGGTAGACTTGAAGTGGGTAAATTTTCACTTCCAAATTTGCAATCATTCATTCACGAAAACAAAAATAAGTAAAAAGACAAGGCGTCATTTCGTTCGTTCTATATTATATGGCTACCATTTGTACAACAATATATCCGTTTTGTTAGCCTTTGCGAAGCCGGGTGATAAAATTTATCATATAAATTAAATTTTCATATTGAATTATTATATTAACAATTGATTTTTTTTCAGAATACTTAGTGACGTGGAACATAATGCAGTGATAAAGTGAAAATGGATAACTGAAGTTTCACGGAAAAAATACAACGCAAGGTAAATATTTTCTTTATTCTGGATTATAATTATAAGAATATTTTTTATGCAGTGTTCCCATTCAATTCTAACTCTTGGTGTGTAGATACTAACGTCAAGTTACCCAGAAGAATGTTGCATCTAATGTATTGCCAATAAACATCAAACAAAAATGTGCAATAGTACAATTGCCGTTCAGTGGTCGGCAGCATACTCATAAATTATCAACACCTAATCAAGAAATAATACATGATTAAGTGTTGATAATTAAAAGGAGACTATTAATAAAGATAGGAAGAAAGAAAAAAAATTACGGCCAAGATGGCCAAGGAAAATTCTAAAAGAGTTATAGACTTATTGGAAAACTAAATATGAGTTGTTGTTAGTTGATGAGTGTATTTTTTGGGTGTCATAAAGCAATTATTTCACTTAAAATCGAATGTTTCCAAAATCCAATCGAATATTACCACAATCCAATTGAATGTTGCCATAGTCTAATCGAATGTTGCCACAATCCAATCTAATATTGCCACAATTATATCGAATGTTGTCACAATCCAATCGCAATAAATTCTTTCCGGTAAGTGTGTACAAGCAGAAAACATACTAATATAAAATATTTAATGAAAATCTCAAATCATATTGCTAAGTAATTAATAAATCTCTTCAAATTATTCGCAATCCTGTTAAAAACGAGATTGCAGGCCTTTTAAGAATTAATTGATTAGTTTCCTAATAAGCTTTCAGTAAAACGCGATTGTGTTATTGCGATGTCGGAACACGTATTTATAAAAATTCTAATATTTTAATTCAAATATATATATATTTATAAACCAACGCAGGTTCATGAACAAAGCGAAACAGCTGTCACGCGTTGTGATAATTGTACTGCAGAACTTTCACAGTTGATATGGTTTGAAATTGTAATATTTATAGAACGGCACCAACCTAATGACAAAACTTGGTTTATTTTAAGGCTATATCCAAAATAACTATTTTCCGGAACTTAATTAATTCAATTCGCGTGAAAATTTTGATCCTTTCGTACAAACAGACGCAGGGAGAACAATAAATTTCGACATTTTATGCCTGTTTGAAACACGAATAAAAATACTATAAATTGAGTGGTTAAGGGCGACTCGTGTGCGGGGTAGTAAATTTTTGAGCGTACCGGGATCACTCATGGGATTCGGAAACAATAGCGGTCGCTCTTGGAAAAAGTGATCTTTATTGCGTAGAGCCAGGTGTGGGGAGCCGGGGCATAAACTCATTGCCAATTCCCTAAATGTCGCGCCACTGCTCATTTTTACGATTATATGAAAATTGGGACGGTAACAAACGAACATTCTGGTATATTGATCATCACAATTTATTTCAAATTATTTATAATGAAAGCGAAAATTAAACAAATGTTATTGATTTTTTATTCATCATTTTTTTTATTTTTCATGTTCACTAAACGGTTATAAACCAATGTGTGTATAGCGGAGAACTTTCGAATTTGAGCCATCATGTAAATATAAAAAGTCAAAAGCTGTACTACTCTCTATGGGTGACATTGAAAAAGTCGATGGTCAGTGCAGAATCGTTAAGCAGTTGAGTTCTGGTAGGCAGAAGTCCTCGCTTTCCGAAATTATTCATGAGATCTCTCACGAGTTTACTTGTTAGTCACATCTACGCCAACCTCTTTCATAGAACTATAAATAATATGTGTACTGCTAATAAATGCCACCTGTTCAAACATAACCGTTTTCCATGATTTAGTCAATACATGGAAAAGTCTTGTTCATATCACAGAAATAATAACTTTTCCAGAATTAATAATCTACCTACAAGTGACGAAAATGCTTATTTTTATTTTTTTCAAACTATTTCGGATCTAAGGTTGGTTATCATCAGGTACATACTCACCCCATAGACCGGAATACAGAGCAACTCAGACAAACTGCAATAGTACCAGTTATGTAAGTTTTGAAGCCATGTGCGGCGTCTTCCTCTATGTACCACTTTTTTAGCCATCCCCCAATATTAATCAAAAGAAGAAAAAACTCTTGTGTGATTTTTTAAGAAGCTGTGAGTTTTGTAATACCAGAACCAGAAGTGCTTGTTATAATTTTTGGGGCACACTTTGTGATTTATTCCATTGGGGGAATTTCAAATAATTACATTTTATTAAGTAGACTATGAACGAACAGAGATTTTCTTCAAAAATAACATAACATTTTTTAAGAGCTTAAAACTTTACGTTTTCAAGGAAAGAAGAAATTCCGGAGGAATTTCGGAATGCGAGATCTTAAGTAAAGCCGAAATCACCTCCCTAGACTGCATAACCTTCAGTTGATTTGTCAACTCTAATATTTTAATGAACAGTTTGGGGTGTCATAATTTTTATGTTATTCAGTTTATCTCCAGATAAATTTTAGGAAACGTCAATACAAAAATTGACATTACAAAAACTACTACAATCCATTTCAATGCATGGTTTAGTGTCAAGGTTTCCACAACATTAAAACGAACAAAGAAAAAGAGCAAACATTTTAATACCGTACATAGAAAAACCACCGATCGTTGATGAAGTGAGATAAAATCCAACAATTATTTATCAGTGATAACTTCAATCGCAAATTTTACAATAAAACAATGAAAATACAATAATAAAAATAACATGTTTACTTAATACAACTATTCATCAAATAAAAAATATTGTAATTGTGATCCTATGTTTGGTGACGGGAAAACTCTTTTCCACAATTTCCACAACATTCCGACAAGTTGCGAGGCATTTGGAGATTCGGCAAATTGGACCAGTGAAAACTTCCAAAGGCAGCATGGCCGACTTTCTGAGTTTGGTCCGCCCTCATTATATATTTAGAGCAATCGATAAGGTTAATTGTAAGATTGTTTGGCAAAACAAGCCCGCTAAACATTGATAAACTGTTTAAGCACAAATGCGCACGCACAATCTGATGAAAGATTTACAGTGGATATTGTATCAACATTTTTAATATATTTTGGTATGAATATTTTTCCATTTAAAAATTGCCAGCAAATTTTTTTTTTCAAATTCTCTTGTGGCCTAATTTAAGAGTTATGATGAATTCGTGCTCTATTTTGACGTTTGTTAATATTTTTATCCAAAATTTATGTTGGGAAGACGTGGTTGTTAAATCCTCAAGTATAATAGTCATCTGATTTTGACTTAACGCTGACGGGCCGATACTAAGAACCAAAAATGTCAAAATATTCATAAAGAATTGAATAAACGATTCGATACCTACATCATATGTGCTGGTAGTTCAAAATGGGACTTACAAAATCACTGTCTGAAAAATCGCCACAAAATGTTGACTTGTATCAAAGAGAACTGTTTCATCATAAGGCCTAAACCTCGATATATAGGTAGTCCAAGACGCAGAGCCCGCATTCATGGGCCAATAAAGGTAAACTTTAAGAATTACTCGAAACAAAGGCGATAAGAAGGGTGGCGACAGGACGAGGGATGGCCGTGACAAACTTGGACCCTTTTACCAAACAACCATCCCCCAACCACCCTTTTGCCGAATGTCCCTTTGTAATGTTGTAAACTGTAAACTAGCAGCCGACTGTTATGTTTACGGGGTGAGAATTGTAAAAAAAGTTAGCAATCACGTCATTATTACGGCAGTGCCTTCAAATTGGTAGTTTAACTTCTAATAGATTTCGTTTTTAGGCTAGGTTTCAGGGTGTTTTTGGTACCTAAAGGAGACCCCTCTAACACCGCCGATATTCATGCAAACTTGAATTCACTGCTTTCAGAAGTTGTTTGCAAAAGATATTTTTTACGTTCTGTATACTTCGTGAAAAATGTAATATATGTGAATGGCTTTTATTTCATTCATAATACGTGTGAAAAAATAGTACATATCATAAATTATTCTTTTCTTATACGGTGCCTATCTCTATAATATACGTGTGTATTTACCTAATGCATGGATTTATTTGTTTACTGTCGATTATTAAGAGATGGCTTAAAAAGTTTTTTTTGTTTATATATTAATTTGTTTAAAGCATTCAGATAAGTATAAAGGTAGTTTAAATAGATAATAAATCAATATAAAATAATTTACAGTGTCTAAAATAAAAGTGCAACAAAATGCTAACGTTTTTAATCGTAGGTAATATTACCAGTGGCGGTTGGTCAATTTTTTACTGGGGGTTCAGAAACACAAGTGAAAATATTATATTTACACGTCCGTTTCATCAAATTTTATAGAGTTCCGTAATTTTTACTTTGAAACCTCTTTTTATACGAACTTGTATTCTTTTTTTAATGTAAACAACACTATAATTCACCATCGTACAATATTAGGTATTCCAACAAAAATAACTGTAAACAATAAATGAGAGTGCTTTTTAGTTGAAAGTCGAAACCAAACTATAGAAAACACAAAACAATGCACTGCATATCTAGCGATTTGACAACATGGCGTTTGCGAAACTTTCGCAACTAAATAATGTAATTTTTATCTAAAAAAGAATACGAAAACAAAAAAAAACTAAGTTATAACTGATTTACTAGTAGATTTACAAATACCATTAAAAGCGAACGATTGGAGAAATACAGGAGTAAGAAAATAAAAATTTACTACTGACTACTACATATAAACAAAAATAATATTTTGCTCGAATTGCCCTAACTATGTTCAGCTGCCGAATGCCGACGCAGGCACAGAGCTCGGCCAATCTCGGCTTCACTCGTCAAACTCCGGAGGTCACTTGGCATCAAAAAATCTACTATCGCGGCGCACATAAATTGTCTTGTTTTGGTGTAGGTTATTTGATTTCACCGTCAGGGGGATCGTGTTGTATTGTTTTTATATGAAATATGCTGTGCCGATTCTAAAACGCACAACATGGGAATATCGGATTTTAAACACGGAATTTCAATGGTTTTTGAGATGCTAATATTTTTAAAATGCGAGTGTCTTATATTATTATCTTTTTAATAGGTGTTCCCGTTTTTGCATCACAAGACCGTTTTATTAAATAGGTAGGTACTCATCTTGAAAAAATCCGTTAACCTTTCTATGTGCGTACAAGCATAACACGCCATAAGATTAAAAGAAGAAGAGCTAAATTTAAAACGCGAATGACGTAAACAAGACTACGAGTCATTTGGGGAAACGAGAGGAAAGAATGTTTATTGTATCATAAAAATCTATGACTTGAATCCGCAGGAGGGATCGGGATCTCTCTCCTCTACTAAAAACATAATTGGTTCTGCTTTAAGATAAAGTGTTCGCATAAAGAAAGATTTTTATTTTATTAGCGGCCCTGAATTTTAAATTAGGTACGGGAATAAATCCTGGACTTGTTTTTATACGGAATAAAAACACTGGTTGATGTATAACCCTTGCTATAATTTTTTTTTTACTTTTGGTAGTTAATATACCACACTTATTACATTGGATACAGCCAACAACTAAAATTGTAAAGAATAATTAATTAAAATAACACCGCAATCAAAAGAAATCTTAAAAAAAAAAAAAAATTCAGAATTAATCGTAATCCAGTTAAAATGAGATTGCAGGCCGTTTCCAGATAAAATTTTATTTAATTCCTAATATATCTGATTATTTGTTAATGCACCTCCATTTGCCTTGATAATATAAAATGACAAAATGCGACAATCTTATGATTTTTATGAACACGTGTTCCGACGTCGTAATAATACATTCTTCTTTATTAAGAGTTTAACAGGAAATTCATTCGTTAAGGTCCCGTTTTTAACCGCATTACGAATATTTTGAAAAGCTTCATAATATTTTTGTTATTTGTTTTTGGGGTATTATGCCGTGTTGCATTAACTCCTTCCTTAGCCTTCATAATAATTTAGTATTACTCATTTTTCTCCGTGTACTTACTAAAAGTTTACTTTAGATGTAATGTATTAAGACATTTTCTCTTTAGCGGCTATTACAAGTCCACTTTGGAGCGACGGTACAGCGCGCCACTACAGGTCACACTGCAGAAAAGCAGAATCCGAAGGTAAGACTTTTTTGTCCGTTGGCCTGGAGCGGCGCGTGATACCGTCGGCATCGATTAGAAATGTACGTGTGGATGGACCTTATGGCACCTCTATTAGAGGAACGTGTTAAGGTTTTTTATATTAAAATTAAGCAACACTTCCATTATCAGTTGTGATATCTCACCGGGTCAATTCTGAGAGATACCTCCACTATAGAGGTTGCTTCAAAATACTTATTTTTATAAAATGCTTAATTAAAATTCTATGTGTAAATTAAGTCACACGAGTAAAAAGTAAAAAACTTGTATTTCATCTCAATGGATTTTGAGCTCATGGACTAGGTCCAAGGCCATGGTGCTTACTCGCTTGCTACGGGGATCGTTAATGAGTGTTTGCGGTTGCATTCCAATTATTTTGTTCCGAATACGGTATCAAAAACGAAGCATTTCAGTGCCATTACAAAATTTATAAAAAAATAGTGCCGGTTTATTTATTAGGGTTCCTGAACTATGTGCCCTTCCCAGCCTGCCCTTCGCCGACCTTAGACCCCCTAACGTCTTCTTTGGCCGTTATGCGTGCCAACTTTTCAGGAATCTATTTAATGAGTGTTTTTGTTTCCGCGGTGATTGGGGGTTAAATGAAGAACGTTATAGTTCAACTTTTTAGGGTTATTCTAGAGGCTAAGTAGGCTGTAAAATATATCCCTTCGTATATTTACCCACTAAGACATCATGACTGAAACGACATTTTCAAAACATATTTTTACGACTTTGATTTCGAACTTTTCGGAAAAAGTTATAAGTTTTTACTGTCTTAATTCTGTTTGGTTCCTTTTTATTGGTCATTTTTTGTAGGTACGTAACATGTAAAAATAACAAGCCACGCAAATTGATTCTATCTATTTTTATCTGTTGAACAGTTGTGTGATAGATACCGAAATTGAAAAGGACCAAGAAGCAAATAAAAGTATATTTTAAAAATGATTTTGTTGCTAGACTCTTTACGGGTTGTTTCACAGGGTTGTTAAACAATTCATCAAATTTCACGGAACTTGAACTTTAAGGTTGAAATTTGATCAAATTCTGTCAAACTGTTATCTGTTACTGTTTTATCCCGTCCCTAGTTAAAACATTAAGTTACATACATAATAACGGGGATAAAAAAATATGTTTTCAATGTGATATTTTTATTCCTTTCTTCTCATCTAACGGTAAATAATATACGTTTTTAGAAAAAGCTTGGACAGTCAAAATCTTGGACCTTTGGCCTTACCCTAAAATAATGTATCTTAAAATGAAATAGTAATGCAAATATCTTAAACACGTTAAGTTTGTAGCATGGTATTTTTTTTATTTTTCTTTGGTGGACTATAAATATCATGGCTATTTTTATTAAAATTACTCACATACAAAAAAAATATTTGCCGCTTTTAAAAAATTAAGGGTCTTTTTAGATATTAATTTACTTTAGTTTTACGAAATTCAATTCAATTCATTCGATTTCATTACGACAACAATTATTATTTGCCCGTTTTTTGAGTATTGTAATTATTCGTTAAAATTTAAATACTACGGTGATATAATAATTGTTAAATATATATTTTGACAAACTTCTGTGGCAGTTTAACGGGTTTTGCAATGAAGTATAAATAAAAAATATATCATAGTAGGTACACAGTTTTTTTTTTCAAAATCAAACAACTTTTACTATATATGCCGACGTAGACGGAAAGACTTACGACAGAATGTTAAATACAGAAAAAATAAACATTGGATGGGACAGATGCAGGGTCTTTGACAATTTAAATATCATGAGATGTTTTAAATGTAATGGGTTCAACCACAAGGCTATAGATTGCAGAAACCTAAAATCTTGTCCAAAATGCGCAAAAAATCATGACGTAAAAGATTGCATGGATGAGGATATTCAGTGCATCAATTGTATAATGACGAGTAAAAGATTAGGACTGAAACTAAATTGTAGTCACTCAGCCATGAGTAAGGAATGCCCAATTTATAAAAGAAAACTAGAAGCAAAAATGAGCAGAATTTCTTTTTTATAAACAAAAGTTACGAGAAATATGAAATTATATACTTGAACATACAAAGCATCATAGCTCATTACGAAGAGGTCAAAATACTTTTAGAAGAGAAGAAACCTTTTATGCTTATGATGAGTGAAACACATGTGACTGAAGATATCCAAGATAGTGAAATTATATTTGATCATTATAATACCATCCGTTGTGACTCGCATAGCAGACATACAGGAGGAGTGATGATTCTCTTAAGTAATAAAGTTCCATATGAAGTGAAATCAAATCACCAATATGAAAAAAATTGTTGGATTTTAGCCATCAGCATTAAATCAGGAATCAAGAAAGGTGTATACACTGTTATTTATAGATCACCAAACACAAGTAAATGCGACTTCTTAACATATTTTCAAAGATGGAGCATAGAAAATTTGCAAGATGAAAATATTAATATCATAGTTGGAGATTTTAATATAAATGTTAAAGCAAATGCAGACATATACACAAATAAACTGAAATCTATTATTCAAACTGCAGGTATGAAACAATTAGTTAAAGATTTCACACGAATTACTAATACCTCTAAAACATTGATTGATCTGGTTATCTCAAATAAATTTAACCTATGTGTTAATGTATTAGATAAACCTAAAATTACCGACCATAATATGATTCAAATTCTATTAAATGACAGAGAAAACTACAACTCCATTAAAGAAACACAAGTAATAACATTTAAAAATTACAAAAGATACAATAAAGAACTCTTCATTCAGACCTTAGAGACTATTGATTGGAATGAAATAAATCAAATGGAATATAACAAAAAAGCTGACCAGATGATATTAAACATTAAAAAATCCATTGATGAAGTAGTTCCAGAACAGAAGATAAGTAAAGGAAACAATAATAAATGGTTCACAAAAGAACTACGCACAATGCAGCACGATAGAGATACATTTTACAAGAGAGCACTCCTTACTAATAGTACTATGGATTGGAATAACTACAAAAAAATGAGAAATAAATACTCTAAAGACATAAAAAGAACGCATAATGAGTACATAAAAAATAAAATAAACTCGGAAGAAGGGGATCCCAAAAAAATTTGGAAAAGCATTAAAGAATTAGTACATGGCGATAACAAAAACGACATAAAAATAGTAAACTTCCCAAAAGATATAAACGAAGAAAACATGGCTAATAGCTTTAATAAATATTTTATAGAAAGCATCACTCAAATTAACAAATTAATACCCAACATTGTTTTCAACCCCACAAATGATAATAACAACTCAAACAAAGAATTATTGGTCTTCAGAAAAATAACTGCAGAATATTTATTTAACATTTTAAACAAAATTAAATCAAAAAATAGTTCAGATGGATTAACTATTAGTCTGATAAAAGATGCTTTTCCAGTAATTGGATCTACTCTATTAAATATTATTAATCAGACAATTGAAGAGGGAAAATTTCCACAGTCATGGAAACTGTCTACCATTATACCGGTCCCAAAGGTTAAAAATACCAGAAAATGTGAAGAATTTCGACCAATAAACACCTTACCGAAATATGAACAGATACTTGAAGTGATAATAAAAGAACAAATATTGCAATACTTAGATGAACACAATATTTTATACCAAGAACAATCGGGATTCAGATGTAATAATTCTTGTGAAACAGCGTTAAATGTAATCGTTGAAGAATGGAAAGAAGGAATGAATAGTAATAAATTTATCTTAGCAATATTCTTGGATTTTCAAAGGGCATTCGAAACCATAGATCGAGAAATATTGATAAGAAAGCTTAAAGAAATTGGTTTCTCAACTCTAGCCATTAAATTAATAAAAGAGTATTTGAAAGACCGAATACAGGTAACAAAAATTAATAATCAATTTTCAAAACCAATGGAAAATAAATTAGGAGTACCACAGGGATCAGTCCTTGGACCTCTATTGTTCATACTCTATATTAATGACATGGTGAAAATATTTTCAAAATGCAAAGTACGACTATTTGCCGATGATACACTTATATATATAATTGGAGAAAACTATGAAGAACTAATACATATTTTAAATAATGAACTAGATAATGTATCAAGATGGCTAAAAATAAATAAGCTTAAATTAAATACAAAAAAAACAAAATGTATGGTAATTGGTTATAAGAAGACATCCAGTGAAAGCAAAATCAAAATTGATGGTGAAATTATTGAAAATGTTACCAATATAAAATACTTGGGAGTTATAATAGATTCCAAACTGAACTTCAACAAACATGCGGAATATACCCAAAAGAAAATTGGTAAAAAAATATCTTTTTTGGGAAGAATTCGCCAAAAACTGTCCGAAAAAACTGCAATCACCATTTATAACTCCATTATTGCTCCACATTTTAATTACTGCTCAACTATCCTTTTCCTGTGTAACGACCGAGAGCAAAATAAATTTCAAATTCTCCAAAATAGGGCAATGAGAACAATACTCAGACGAAATAGGTATTCAAAAGTAAATAAAATGTTAAACGAACTAAATTGGCTAACGGTGAAACAGATGTTGACCTTGAACACGATGATATTTTTACACAAAATTGTAAACAACCTGCTACCCAAATATTTTTCGAATAAAATTGTATACAACAAGGACATACACAAACATAAAACTAGGACGTACAATCAAATTAGGCTACCAAAGAAGGACAAAGCGAATACCCAGAATACTATATTATATAAAGGGATGAAATACTATAACGCGCTGCCGGAAAACCTTAAGTCTGCCCCAATTGAAAAGTTCAAGATGTTGTGTAGGAGCCACATCAAGCAAGAAAAAAAAACATAGTATATTTGTATGTAATAATTAATTAGTCATTTGTAAACTTAAATGTACAAATTACTAAAATAAAAAAAACAATAACAATAACAAAGACGATGTAAATGTTTCAAATATAAAGGAATGAATACAATCTAGAAATTAATTATTAAAATATCTCGCATACTCTTACACATCTCTAATCTCATTATAATTTAATTGAAAATGCGTCATAAATCATTAACACCAGTTTTTCCTGTTAACCCCTTTGACCCCCACAAACCAGGCCGGCGATAGAACTGCGATTACGATTCTCATCTTTACGACCCGAAGGTCTTTTTTATGTACTTCAAACAAACGAAACAACATTTAATTTACATTTTATACATTGTGACTTTATTGCCAATAGCGGCACTCTTTTGTAGTACTAAGGTATGAACTTCAATACCCTTCAAAACTCGTACTAAAATGAATACGTCTTCTCGTTGAAAGGCTCCGGGTTTTCGTGACGGATCGTATCTGATAATCATACTAGATATGTTTGTTTCTTATAACTGTCACTGACAGAATAAATACCGAGTTGGGTTTATTTCTATTATATATCTATTACAATGAAAATTTATTTATACGAAAGTACAATGAAAATTTACACAACCGCAACGTTCTGGAAAACCAATTTGTTTATCTCGGTAAAATTGTCCAATTGTGAGAATCTGTATTTTGAAATGCTTACTTCTTTGTCTTCCTAGAAAATTTGCATTGTCACAACTGTTTTCAACTCACAACATAATTTAAGTCAATAGCTTACTAAAAAAAACTGTAACCAAAATAGAAATGTGTAATTTTTCAATAAGACTTTTTCCTTAGTCGTATCTAGGACGCCAACACATCGTGTACATAAAACATTTAATGAATCTTGATGATTGTAGTCCACAAAGGCATTAAGGAATTTTTTTTCCTTGGGTATCTCTGTTATCTTTGGGGAAGCTATGTGGAGGGTCTTTTTAGGAGAGGAAGGAGTAAACACAAGTCTAAAAATGACCCGTATTGACGGAGGAAAGAAACGCAAAGGCCGGCAAATTGTTGAATCAAACAGACAAAACGTAATAACGACCCGTTCTTATGTGACAAATATTATCTTATATGCACCGGTGCCGAATGTTCGATTGACGCTAGTTTTTCGGAGTATCTGCCATTGTGATACCGGTAGAACAATCACAGCATTCTCACCTGACAACTGTGCAATAAATATTGCAATTCGATTGTTAAGATATATAATCTAATAAACGTAACGTCCGTTTCTGCATAGGATTAGCGGTTTTTTTTCAAGTATTTTGGGGCTCCAGACCAGAGGTGGCTGCCAAATTCAACAGTGGGCAGTGTTTTAAAAAAATAATGGCTTAGGTTTGAATAAAATAAAATGTTCAAATACTTGCTCTCAAAATTACGCTTGGTGCCAAGAAATTTTGTTTGGGTATTCTCAAACGAGTTTGAAGATTATGTTCGTATTCATGTGTGGAAATAAACAAATATTGTTATGTTGCAAAAGTCAACCGATTTTGGGAAATACGGTGAAGTGCAAGTGAATTGCCAAAAAAATTTTGGAGTTTTAAATAATAATCCCATTTTTAAAACCATTTCTCAAAACCTCTAAAATAGTTATAAGCCGCAACAACTAATCTTTGTTGAAAATAGAATTTCTCCGAAATACGTTTCCGTTCCCTAGCCAATTTATCCGCTCGATCGCAGAGAGAAATACATAATTAGATAGACAGAAATTATACTTGTTAGAGATTTTCCGGACTGATCAAAGAGCTTATTTTCTACTGATAATATATTTTTCGTATACGAAGATAAGACTGGAAGACGGAAAATTAGGCACGTTTTGTAATCTGGGATGAGAAGAGATTGGCCTTGCAATGATATGCAATATTGATGAGTTTGGCTATTTTTTAATAATCAGTTTTCATTGCATTAATAAAATAATTACTTGCATTTGCAAAAATATTGTTTCATTTGTAATAATTTAATGAGATTCCACGAAAGTGAAGTTAATTATCACAGAGGATATTTTGTTTGGAGTAGTTTTATTTTTTTTTCTTTTCTACGTGTAATTGTAAAGGTACAAATAATGTTAATTTTCTCATATAATTACTGCCATAGTTTTAGAGCTTATTTTCTACTGACAATATATTTTTCGTATATGAAGATAAGACTGGAAGACGGAAAATTAGGCACGTTTTGTAATCTGGGATGAGAAGAGATTGGCCTTGCAATGATATGCAATATTGATGAGTTTGGCTATTTTTTAATAATCAGTTTTCATTTTTTTTTTTTTTTATATTTACTCCACACAGGAGGCCCTGAAGAAAATAATTTCCCTCAGGGCCTATGTCATCTTTGGGGATGCTGTGTGGAGGGTCTTTTTGTGGAGAGGAAGGAGTGAACATGGGTCTTGAAGAGTCCCATGTTGTAGGAGGGAGGAAACACAGAGGCCGGCAGTTCGTTCCACAGCCGAGCTGTTGAACTTAAGAACGAATCGTAGAAGCGACCCGTTCTCATGCATTAATAAAATAATTACTTGCATTTGCAAAAATATTGTTTCATTTGTAATAATTTAATGAGATTCCACGAAAGTGAAGTTAATTATCACAGAGGATATTATGTTTGGAGTAGTATTATTTTTTTTCTTTTCTACGTGTAATTGTAAAGGTACAAATAATGTTAATTTTCTCATATAATTACTGCCATAGTTTTAAGTCTTTTTTTTCTGAATAAGTTAGATTTGCTTAAGCAACATGTTGGTTTTTTAAACAACAGTATTTTTATTAATTAAATTATATTATTATTCATAATTATTCGATATTTATACTGAAAATTTCAAAAATCAAACACACTGGCAAAATCAAATTCCATTCCAAAAATGTAATTTATCTTAATCAAATCCAATGGAAATTAAAACAAAATTAAACTAGGTAAGTCATCTATTTTTATGTTAACATCACATAAGGGTCTTAATACCAGTGGGAGCAAGGACACCCTCCTTAAAGGAATATTTCAATTAAACCTTTATCAATAAAAATTCAGCCTCGAAAACTCGAAAGGTAGTCAACCGATATCGTTGAAAATTTCAATGTTAGCTTTTATTAGTTCTGGGAGTGTTTAAAGTGTGCTTTGAATGGGAGAAGAAATCAGGAACGCCCGACGATCTGCACTGATGAAAGTTGATGTTATGTAGTTTTGTAAAAGTAGCATTGTGGTTTACAGTAGTGAATAGTGGAAGTAGTCAAAGACGTCCGAGAAAGATATTGGCAAAAGCGAAGCATTGAGGGTTCCACTAGTTCTTTATAAAATATAAAGATGACTGGTATGTATGTACATTGTACATGTTTTCAAAAAGCAAACATGCTCCATTTTTAGTACATAAACTAGCGCAGGTCCATGAAAAAATCACGGGATATTCTGAATGAGATGAGAATGTTACAAACTTTTCGGCGGACCGTTAATTGAAATGGCATTTTTCTAAATAAATATTCAAAAAGTTCTATGCTGAGCATACTCCAATTAATATGAAAAAAAAAATTATTAAAAAAAAAACATGAATTTTCTAAAAAACATTCTCGACAAATCTGTTCAAGGCAAAACATAAATAATCTTCTACAAATATTATTTACTTTAAAGCTATATCACAGTCAGTTCCAATTATGAAAATGACGCTTTTTCGCGATTTTTTCCAAATCATTATACATAAAATGCATGCAGGTTGACTGTTGGGGTAAGGATTAAGTAGTTTAGAGAGGAAGGAGTTTAAGGGGGAATACCTGGCTATTTAGATCTGATCATCAAACGCGGCGAACTTTAAGCAAAGTACCATTTCTGAATGGTGGTCCTTCACTGGGGCAATAATGAGAGAGTACCTTCCTATACGTTTCTATAATCTATGAAATACTAGCTGTAGTTTGTTCGAAATCTAACGTAAACAGCGACGTTCCTCTTGTTCAGAAGGTCAAGTGTGCAAAAATTCATCAATTTTGTAATAAATATTAAATAGAATAAATTGTATCGTAACAGATTTTATAAAAAAACAAACCCACGGACACTTTTCTTTATTTTATTTTGTACAGATGGATTTTAAACGAATTCTATTGCAATCATCCATTGTTCACCATTTGGAAGAATTTCTAATTCAATCATCTAATTCCATTTTACACGATGAAAAATAACGAAAGTAACTGCCAAGACGATTTTTAGATAACACCTCGTAAAAACTGGAAAGCTTTTGGGAAATGAAAGCGGTAGTGAGATTGAACAAAGCAATTTGAAAATAATCAAAAAATATATTTATACATTCAGCCTTCCTATCACTTCAGAGCAGAGAGACAAACAAGGCGGTAACTTCGAAAACACCTCGGAGTTATTTTACTTCGGAGGGAGCCGTAGACGATTTTAAGAATTAATCATTTTATTTATAATGTCGTGGATTACTGTGTACGTTTATTAATTGGTATTACATTTACTTGTGCACGAGAGTCTTCAATGAATACTTGATTCGTTCAAGATTACAAGAAGTTTACTATCGTAGATAATTACAATATAAGTCTTAGTGGTCACACGTCCATTCTCATTGATTCTATACGTTATTCTGCCGTGCACTAGAAATACAAATGAGCTCCTGACCTATGAATCGGCTTTCCTCGGGTGCAGTCGGAACCACTCGTTCCCAACAGTATAAACACCGCCACCTATGATTAACTTTAAAAACTATCTTTACCTACTAGATATTAACTGTACAAATAATAAAATTTTATAGTTTTATTCTTCTACTCTGCGTACATGTCAACATTATGTTTTGAAAAACAATGTACGCGTTTCATTATGTTATGTTTCAACATAAGGCTAGATTTTTAAATTTTATTTTACCGTTTTATGAATTTCGTTATATTTTTTTATTATTATTATTAATAATAATAATAATAATAATAATAATAATAATTATTATATTGGCATTATATAATAATAATAATAATAATTATATTGGCATTCTCAGACTATAAAAATATTACCATTCGTTATTTCGGCTACTGGCATTATACCTAGCTCTCTAATTAAAAATTTAGGCGTATTAGATCTATCAAAAAATTTATATATAAAGATGCAAAAGTCGGTCATTTTGAATACATGTAGGATAACAAAAGATTTTTTAAATATTTATGTTGAGGGATCAGTAGGATTTATAGGCCCTGTTAGAAGTTCTACCGAGCCGAACCCTCTGATATGAAAATATCTGGAGACGGTGAATTTTTTTTTCCCATTTGATATCTGGTGATTTGACGTGTTGTTGTTCTTGTATTGTTTTGTATTTATTTTACTTATATAATGCACTTACATAGTGTTGATTGACTAGCTGATCATTTGTGGAAAAGTGAGTGGAAGGGTTAAGTTTTTCCTTTGGGGAAGACTTAACCCGGACAACTAAATCGGAAGTTTAAAAAGTAAAAAAAAAATTCTTTATTCCAGGATGTGGGGAGGTTAGTGCAATCCCACACATCCCATAGAGGATATAAGTACAAATAATATTTACATAAAGTAAAATAAATAAAAAGAGATTAAAAAAAATTAAAAATTAAATAGAAAATGAAATTAAGTTAAAGCAGAGAAGCACGGAAATCCATCGGATCTAAGATGTAAAATAGCATTCGAATACGCGTGTGTTTATATGTACCTATATTATATAGATGTCAATTATGATACTTAAAAAAAGCGCCATCTGTTGGTGGTAAAAGCAAAACGCCCTATTGTTTCTCTATCTGCACAGACAAACTGAGCCACAGCAATGCTTAGTTGGGTACAGCTCATTATTTATAAAGAACACGAATCAAAAACTAATTGTTTTATCTCTGCCTATACCTACATACCTTCAAGTAAATATTGTGTGGGATGGTGAGTTAAAATAATTTTGATAAATGCAACAATATTACTTTGCTTGAACAACATTTTTTTTCGTATCAAAGCTGACCGGTTTCGGCACAACCGTTACTTCCTCAGGGCACAATTAATACTAACCTAACATTAAAAAATAATGGGTGAACAAATATTAATAAGTGTTGAAGTGGGGGTGGAGACGTGGCTGGGGATTAGTGAATAGTGGGGTGAGGAAACCGGATTGAGAATAGGAACATATCTTAGATTAGGTTCCATGATAACTAAAATGACAATTCAACACACCTTTCAAAAGTGATATTAATTTATGAAAAGTGATGAAACAAAAACTAGGTTAAATAGGTTATATGTGTAACTAGTTTTTGTTTCATCACTTTTAATGACTTTTTGAAGGTGTGTTGAATCGTCATTTTGATGAATTATCCGGCCACCCTTAGATTATACTGTAAGATTTTTTTTTGATTCGTGAATGGCAGAAGAAGTTGGGACGTCCGAAGAAGACATGGCGCTATAAAGTGAACTAGATACTTGAGTCGAGCTATGTTAAGAGTTAAGAATAAAAAAAAGAGTACACAAGAGATGATGTGCATGAGGTAAGGTATCTGTGCCAAGACGGAGTTGTTTGGTGGTCCGTCCTCTCTGTCTATCTCTGACTCAATATTATTGAGAGATTTATTCATTTCTGAGGCTTCTAAGTTATCTAAATATTATTAATATGAAGAATATTTAATCATGTATTTTTTTATAAAACTTTGTATTTGCAATAATGGCTATGGAAATTGGAAATCTGTTTTTACTAAGACACATTAAAATTTTTGATAATTATGTCGAAATTATGACTTGCTTTCCCGATATAAAATAAGGTATTGTCACTATATTTTATTTTATATATAGATACCGGAGTAGGTCAATTTAGGGTCTTTATATATATATACATACATATACATATATATATATATAAAGACGCCATTTACCGGGTAGTTGCTCAATTCCGGGTACCCCTTTATGTCGAAACTGGTGCCAACTGCGGAAACCAATCGACCGGTAAAACAGAGATCTTACCATCCGCCATCATAAGGCAAAGATCGACAACCGTCACTCGCACGTTCATTAAGTGGCAGGCATTTTTGCAAAAAATCTGATTAATAGTTTATCAAGGTAGTTTTAACACGGCATATTTTGATAACAAGGGTAAGTGTTTTTTAGAGTTATTATTATTTTTCTTTTAAACTATGTAGTTAAGTTCACACGAAATGCATTCTTTGGACATTTTATCGCTCTGTTACATTTCTGTCATCATTTCGTTGTTCAGATTTGTGATATCCGCAATACCGGGTACCCGGTAATGGCCAACTTCGGGTACCCGATAAAAGGCTTAATTTATTCAGCTAATATTTGTTTTAGATGGCAACTTCAACACGCAAAAAATGGGACCCTTCAGATATGAAAAGAGCTATAGAAGCTGTTCAAAACAAAACGATGGGATATATGAAAGCATCCCGGGAGTTCCATGTCCCACAGACTACTTTGGAAGATTACGTGAGAAATAAGAAGCAAATAAGTTGCATCGACAAACTGATTTCCCAGAAGTCTGGAAGAAAGCCTACACTTTCAGCAGGATTTGAAAAACAGCTTGTGCGGTACTGTATTCAAATGGATGAACGGTTCTACGGACTCACTCTCGCTGATGTCAAAAGTTTAGCTTTTCAACTTGCCGATTTAAACAAAATACCACATCCGTTTAACGTCGAAAAAATGTTTGCTGGTGCAAAATGGCTTAAATCATTTTTAAAGAGACACCCCCATCTTGCCAAGAGGAAGCCCCAAGGCACGTCTTTGGCACGTAATAAAGGTTTCAACCCAGACAATGTTTCAAAATTTTTTGATATTTTGGAGGCACAACTAGACAGTGTTGATAATTCCCCAACTAGAATTTACAACGTAGATGAAACCGGTATCAGCGTTGTGCAAAGTAAATTGCCAAAAATATTATCGCTGAAAGGAAAGAAGCAAGTCGGAGCTATAACATCTGCAGAAAGAGGAGCCCCCATAACTGTTATAACATGTATGAGTACATCTGGCAACTACGTACCTCCGATGCTCATATTTCTCCGTAAAAACATAAAAGCAGAACTCATGAATGGAGCTCCTCCAGGAGCTATATCGGCGTGCCATCCTTCAGGCTGGGTTCAGCAAAATATTTTTACTGATTGGTTTCGCCACTTTGTTAAATACACCAGGCCTTCTAAAGGGGATCAAATTATTCTTTTTCTTGATGGGCATTACTCGCATACACGAAATATTGACGTAATCAACATGGCCCGCGACAATGGCGTTATAATAATTTGTTTACCGCCACATCCAACTCATAAGATGCAACCGCTAGACCTAGCTTTTATGGGGCCATTTAAAACATATTATTCAAAAGCTGTAACTACGTGGTTGAGGAATAATGTCGGAAGAATAGTGACTCCATTACAAGTCGCAAGTTTTATGGGGCAAGCATACCAACGTAGTGCAACTGTTGAAGTGGCCATCAATGGTTTCCGCAAAAGTGGCATATTTCCTTGCAATCGTTTCATATTCAGAGACCACGATTTTGCTGCTCACGATGTTCCAGAACCGGAAGAATCACAAAATATTACGCTAGAAGCTGAGTTACTTGATTCTGGCACACATCTCAATCAGGCGTTGGCAACTGTTGGCACTGTAGATACCCCTGCTGCATCTTCAAGTAATGATCCTATTAGATGTATTGACATTAAAAAACTATCCACTGTTAAACCTAACATAAGTAAAAGAACCGGATCTGCTTGTTTAATTTCAGGATCCCCATACAAAAACAATTTAAGTGAGTCTTTAGCTAAACAAGATAAGAAAGGCATCAGTAAATTAAATTTGGTTATAGGTAAACAACGCATTATGAAAAAACAGACGAAAACTGAAAATACAACGAAGATGAAACGGAAGCAAAAAAAAGTGGACACATCAGATTCCAGCAGTGGTGAGAGTAACGATGACTCTGTTATTTTCATGGATACCGACGATGATCCAGATACCGATGAAGAAGATGCAGCGTGCGTTTACTGTAACAAAGCATATTCATCTAATTTCAGAGGAGAAAAATGCATTGCATGTAAAAAATGGGCTCACGTATAATGTTCCGGTAACGGGAATTTCGATTTCATATGTGATATTTGCCTTAACGGTTGAACTTAACAGTACGAAAATAAACCGCCTTTTTATAACTTAATTAACTGTGTTTTATTAAAAAAAAAAAAATGTTCAAAGCACCTGTAGAAATACTTTTTATGCGTATTACCGGGTACCCGATAAATGGTAGGCATCCTATCACCGGGTTCCCGATAAAAGGCAGGTATGGTACCCGATATAAGGACCACTTTTTTTCAAAGACAAAATTTCTCCTTTCACATATTTTTCTTTTTGTGTTTTTAAATATGGCCGCTAAATTATTTTTATTGTACATACATGATAAAAGATTAATACAGTTATACACATACAAACTCATTTTCAGAAATTTCAATCATTTCTTCGTTTTATGGCTGATCAAAAAAAAGTACCCGGTAAATGGCATCCTTACTCTATTTTTTTTTTTTTTAAATTACCGATTTTATTTCTTGTACACAAGGCTGGTTCAATATATATATATATATTGAACCATATTGAAAAATATATATTATATATATATATTTTTTTTCTTATATTAAATGAATTTTTTAAATATAATTTTTGTTCAGTTTTGATAACGTTTTTTATAAGATCTACTTAAAATATCAGTTTGTAAGACACGATGTTATTATTTATTGGGTCTTAAAGGTATCCCCTCTCTGTCTTAAATCCGTAACGAGCATCGTAGGGTTGTTGACTGAAAAATATTGCACTACGAACCTTTTTATGTCCACATTACGTAGTCTTTTTTAGGGTACATACCATTTCCATATATACCTACTCTTTTCAGCGTTTATATGGAAATATTTATTCGCATTGGACGCGTGTCAACACACACAAGCGCTTTTTGGAAATAATAAAAAAAATATTTACAAACCCTTTGACGGGTCCTCCGTATTACGTTAAACGATAAATAAATGAAAATATTTTACAACGCTACCGTGAATGTTCGTGACGTTCAATCAGTTTGGAAAAAGAATTTTGTGAAAAGTGTTATTTTTTTATCGGAATATTCATATAATACGAAAAAAGCTGATAAATTTAAATCCAATGAAAGTAGTGAGTACATAATTCTCTTTTATGATTTATCAGTTTTGAGAAAAAATTTATTTATTTAAAAAAAGTTGAAACACATTTCTTCTACAAATACATCTACAAAACACCCTTACAACACAAACACAATCAGAACTATAACCAACTGACTAGAATGTACCTAAACTACATCTTACATCAACACAAAGACAATTCATCCATTCATTCATTCAAAAACTGAATCCCATCTACTTTTAATCCAGAAATAACGCGATGGATTCATACATATGCAATACATTATTTCAATCGTACATCTCTATCATTCCTCCCTACATACATCTCAATCGTTCTTAATCCAATTTCATTATTCAAATTACTATGTAAAATATTTACAACTCAATCTGAATCGTATACTCTAATAACGATTATGAAAATTTCAATCTTTAAACTTCACATGCCATAACACAGAGAAATCCCTAACAAGGCGGATGAAATAATACAAAATAATGTATCTACTCTACATTTTTTTATGTATGAAATAAATAAAAATTGTAGAAGAGATAGATACATTTTTGTATTATTAAAGTAGATACAAAATTGTTGCTCTGGATTGAAACATTAGAATGATTTGTAAAAGATCACGTATGTGATGTACTCATTGCCCGGGTGTACTCATTGCCCGGGGGGCATATGCACACATTTTTTTCTTTTAGTGTAAAACCACCAAAAAACATTCCAACGTTCGTAGTTTGTATCATATCTCGTATATGGAAGTTGGTTTGTTTTTTTTTTCGTGTTTATTCGAAAAATATATTTGTATGCAGTTTTTCTACATGCTTTTTGACTACCACACTAGACACATGTCCGTATTATGGTAGTCGAAATTTGTATATAATTATATAAATTTAATGCATGTTCATTTGTGAATACATTATTTTGATATCTCAGTACATTGATTCAAATATCTGTATTGCGCGTCTTGCGAGTATTGAGTTTCTGGCGAGGAGTACCTCGCCACTTTAGATTTGGTTTGGTGCATTTTCACCATGCATTTCAAAATGCACCAGAGGACGTGGAAAAATCACTGTAAGGAATCATACATCGAACATTTTTGTGGGGAATTACCCATCACAGAAATTCTGTAACAACCCTCACCCCCATGGATTCGATTGTGGGGAATCTAGCACGGAGTGAGTAATACCCCATACAATTATTCCTTCCGGCATACTATTACTTGTAAAAGTAAGTACAAGTGCGAAATACTAGGGAACAGGTATTTGGACTAGCTATTTATTCATACTTGTACCTGTTGTTACAAGTATCAAGACGAGCTAATACAACTCACCTCTAGTACGGCCCGGTAGCAAATCTCATTTCTAAAATCTGGCCCGGCTGCTGAAAAGGTTAGCCACCCATGCGCTACACAGTAACTAGAAAAACTTATGTCAGGGCATAATTTGTGTATTTTATCGAAACCTTGTTCAGAAATCATGCAATATCTGATGTGTGTGTTCGTGAAATCTTTCATTGCTTTATTCAGTTGTAGCTTATTTGTAGCTTAGTAATAACCATTCTCTCCGTTCATTTATATTATTTTTCAATTCGTTTTATGTGCTTTGCACTGTGTTATTTATGGATACATAAATAAATAAGTAGTCTGTAAATAAATGTAATACAAAAATATCTTTCTTAGGAATGCCTCAGCACGATGAAAATGTTATTGAGTTTAAATCAATATATTATAAAATAAAAATAATTAAAAAAACTCGCTGCTGTTTTACGAAAAAAAAGCTAAAACGATCAAACATTTAATTAATGTTTAGATATTTATCTTAAATAGTATTAAAGTTGAAGTTATTCAAAACAAATACTTTATAAATCTCTCCAATCACCAACACAAAAAACCACGGTTAATTAATTCATTCAACAATTTACAAGTTTTGGAATTCCGAATGAAAATCTTAAGATACCGACACTAATTTGAAATAGCGTTTACAGTTTCCTGTTGGGAAAATTGACTGGAAATCGTAAATTCATAACTGGGTTAAATAAAATGGTAATAATAGGCTTCCACTGTTCCGTTGTTCGGTTTTGGAAAGATAAGCCTTCGGGTAATATATTCAACACTTAATTTGTGGCACTTCATTAGAAGGCGGAGCGAGGGTCGGCATGAATTTTCAAATTATCAATTTTGTGTGTTTACGGGTGTTAGGAAAAACACAAGAATTTAACACCTCACTTCTCCGGGTAGATAAAGTTTCAACATTAATTGAGAAGGTTAAGTTTGGGAGTTAACTAAGTGGTATTTACTTATTTATTAACTACTAAGTTAAATATATTTTCCGATAATTTATTTTTATGAAAATGACTTATTTGTTAGTGTGTAAAATCATTTATAATCATCTCAAGGGCGCCACTTGCTAAAATTAAGCAGTTGTTGATTATTCCAAATAGACGTAGCGATTTGAAAATAGTTGCGTTGGCCGATAAATATGTTGTAACAAAGTTGGGCAATTTTTATGACTTCTTCTACTTCAGGAACAGAGGTCTGCTTCAACAAAAATATAAACACACCCCACGATTAATCGTTTCTCACCGGTAGCTAATTTAACAACACGTGGGTCGTGTTCGCTAAATGTAATTATTTTCACGATGAGCCGAAGAAATGAATTATCGCTCAACCACTGAAGAGTTTGGAAGGCATCGATCTGGGTCCAGTATCCTGCCTACAGTTTTCAAGCCATACACCAAACGAAAATATGATTAAGAAATAACAACGGACATACAAGTATGCTAAATTTAAAAATGAGCTACCTTCTCATATTAGATTTGTTAATTTATCCTTGCTGTTTTAAATACTTGTTTTTAAATAACCTCAACCCCATAACAATATTTAAACTTCGATATAACCTACACATAAAATAAATAAAATACCATTGATAGCGTGGGTACCAAAACAATTAAGGCTTTGATGATAAAATGTCCAATGGAATATAAAATACAATCAGAAAAGTAACTAATTAATCATTAATAACCAATAGTAAAACGTTTAAATTCTAAAACGTAGTGTTTGTATAATTTTATCGAAACGGAATAAAAATGGTTATTTGAAAATATTATTATGACACACGGAGCAAAATAAATATGACTGATTTTAAATAAACATAAACATAAACTTAAATTCATAATATATCGGAACACGTGATCATGCATCTGCCTTGTCCTGATAATACATAACCACAAAATGCGAAAATATTTCTGAACATGTGTTCCGGCAAAGAAATAACACATTCGTGTTTTACTGAAAGTTTATTAGGAAACCTATCAATTCATTCGTTAAATGTCTGCAGTCCCGTTTTTAACCGGAATACAAATAATTTGAAGAGTTTTCTCCGTACATCCTTCGAAAAGCATTATTAATCATACTAATTTCGGTTGTTGATGCTTGGGTAAGTAATTTGAAATATACCTGCGTAAGGCGTAATATTATTCAAGTTACGTGTTTGGTGACCAGATCTGAATAGCTAGGTACTCCCCCGCCTTCCTCTTCCCCATCTCCTTCCTCTATCCAATATCTTCAGTCTCACTGGCTCCAGAAGATTGGGAGCAGTTGGGACTCTTGTGTGGTATTCACATTAAAAACAAAAATGTGTTCAACATATGTTTGACACTTCTAGTGGAATGTAATTTTATATAGATTGTAGCTATATGTTTCATTCGTACACACATATTCATTGAATGGGTATCTTTTATAGATTGCATAAATAAATAGTAAATTTATTCCTTCGAAGGATATATATCTCGAGGCAAATATATATTTTAAATACTTCCCGCTTTATAAAGCCAACAGTTATAATATCACGTGTTTTTCTGCGCTAGTATTTCTATAATGCTTAGTCGTTCTTCCTGTTTACGAGTGACTGCTATAAAATGAATCTCGCAAATTTTTGAATTTAGCGCAAGACGTTGAAATAACAAACACGATCCTCAGGCTAATTCTCGTGTCTCGGTACAAAGTATAAATGTCACCAGAATGCTGGGTACAGAACTCAAGTCAACCTGTCGCACTGCTGAAGATGTTGTTGGATACAAATGAGATTTTAATAACTTTGCAGGCGAACTTTTTAGCATACTACAACCGAGTATCAAATTATTACATTATTTTAGTCAGAGACAAATACCTACGCTATTCTTACGACAAGTTTTGTTTGTAAATGATAAATATGGTTTTAAATTTAATCAAAATTTGTCAAAGAAATTCATTTATATTTTAGTTCAAGGTACCTTTATAAAAAGTACATTATATGTAATTACTAACAGTTAATTAACCATTTCAAAGTTAAATTAAAACTTATAACTCACAGAATTAAATTACAATATAGGAGGCGGGTTTGGGTACCGACGCCACGGAAACCATTTATTGGATAACTAATACCTCTGCCATAGGTCACTTCAAGTGGTTCGCTACGTTTGGTGACTTAGCAGGGGTACCAGGGTTCATTGGGTGAGTTGTTTTCATGGTGCGCCTGCCCATCAGCTGCGTGGCGTGCCAGATCGGGAGACGCTTATTTGGAGAGACTCTTTGACCTCTTCAACTGGTCTCCCAAACCTTGTGCTGCAGTTGGAGCGATTTGTTCATATGTCCATCACTCTTGGACACACTAATCCCTAGATTCCTAGTCAACCGTCATACCTTTTACCTTCCAAGAACTTTCTCTCCTTCCTTTCCTTAAAACAGGCCCTCCACACAGCATCCTAAAAGATGACATAACATTTTATTGATTAAAAAAAATTACAAGAAAATTAAACATTGAAAAAAATACCCTACAACCTACGTCTAGAAAATATCGTGAAAGAAAATTGAATTATTCAATTCATATTTAAAAATATTACAATGGCTACTACCTAAAATAGTGGCTTAAACCTAGTGAAACAAAACAGTACGCAAAGTCTTACACCATCAATATTGAATAACGATAACTTTATTCGTTCTAGATAGTGAGAAAAAAATGTACCTCTTTTCAAATATATACGTTGTCTAGAAGGGTTAAGTACTGGTATAATTATTGTTGTCAAATAATGGATGACGATAAGACTGATACTGATACTGTACAGATCCTGAATTGTGCTGGGCCCTGACAATTTTAGAAGGCAATAGAAGAATAAGTTAATTACTCTCGTATCCATGGTTGAAAAATGCCGATTAAGTCGGTAATATTGAGGAGTCCTCTAATGATGTTGCATTTTATGGATGCCTTAACAATTCCTCTAATCAACTGATTTAAAAAGTTGGTGCAAATGCAAACAATTTATTGAGCTGCAATCTGAAGATATGTGCGATTGTTGATCCGTGTCAGGAAAATAAGAGATTCTGTCACACTTGGACTAGACTCATTTCGATATGAAGTTTAATTCAGTCGTCTTCAATATTCTCTCAATGGTTTAGTTGAAAAAAATAGCATTTTTATTTTAGTTTGAAATGAATTACTCCCAACTTTTGATTGGCAGTTTTTTGATACAGCAGATACTAGGAACTCAATGTTCTTTGTTCGTTTTATCTATTCCAAAAGTGCTTCATTTCATACGCTTTCATATACCAATGTTTACTAGAGTATGAACTTCAAAGGTAACAGTAGCGAATAACGATTTTCGTGCAAAATGTAATGCGATCTATGTATGTCTAAGGAGAGAAAAAATAACTAGAAATATATTACTTGATGATACGAAATAAAATTGGATATTCTTTTGTAAATCCATATGCCCGAGGAGTCTACAACATTAATCCAAATTTTGTTATTAAAATCCCTCATATGACAGATATTTTTTTCTAGATGATGCTCTCCATCTAACATCATGTTTTCGATGCTTATTCAAATTACTTAAAACATTGTAGAAATAATTTTTATACTCCAAAATAAATTAATAAAAAAGATGAAAACAGTTTTAAACTATTTGATATAAAGATGAAAATGACCTAGAATTTGAGTTTGAAAGGAAACTTTTGAACTTCATAAAAAATCCGAATATTAGCCAATTGATGACAATGTTACATTTGAATTTATGTAAAACACTCCAACCTTAGATTGATACTAAGTTCACCGGCTTTTTGTTTTATCTTCTTTGGCAGGTATAAAAGAATATAAATTTTCAGAATAAAATGATAAATTTTGACCGATGTAAGAAATGTGTCAAGCCAGTGACCAAGTAGGCAAGTAGTGAAAGTGATTGACCGGTCTTTAGCCAGTGGCTTACCCTGTCCTCGTACCCTGTTCGGTACTTCCCCGCGAGGGGTTGCGTGTCTCGACGCGATATCAGTTAATTTGCGGAAACTCAAACAATGGTCTCGTTTTTAGTATTTAGAGTTAGTTAAATCGTTTTTTGTTGTATTTAGCTCACAATGATTTGCATTTATTTTTAAATTCTGGTCACTTAAAAGAACCCCGTATTATTTTTTCGACAGGTTTTCAGTCAATTATTTCACTAGTAACAATACAATATTATGAAAATTCTCTTTCTCACGAATTTCTTTATCTGTATTTTCCTGATAGTTTTCTCAGAACTATTATGAAGTTACTATTACCTACCACTATTTACTAATATATTATATCGAATAATTTTTCACGATACGTCAGATTGTAATTTAATATACTTGTAAGTCATGTGAGTTTTTGTGTATTTTTTTATGTGAAACTCACTCAGTAAGTTAATAATAATGTATGTAGTTTAATTACGTTTTAAGCTGAAGAATGTTGGAGCGGAGTAAGTTTTGTTCAAAACTAGAAACCCTACAAATATGAATCCATTACAAATCACGCATCCGTATAATAAATAAATAGATAGAACCACTGTAAATATGCCTTATTGTTAATAATAACCAAATCATTGGAAATTCACTTGTGAATACTTTACATAGCGAATAACGAAAACCCAACAGTAAACTCATAATAAATTTAGAATTTACAAACCATTAATTACATAATAATATTACAAAATAGTCTTGATTTGAACAAAATTTAAACCATCCTTGGGATAAAGTTATAATGTTAATTAAAATTAAAAATAAGCATCTTTTATAGTTTATCGTTATTTATCAATGTAATTTTAAAAAAATCGTTGTTTACCAATACTCCCCCAAATTTTGTATAATACATACCATAGCTTAATAAAAAATATTGTACCGGTCCAAAGATGGACTTGATAGGCTGAAACCGCAACAGTCAAAAATACAAAGTCTGTAAAAAATTTAAATCGTATTTTGTTTCATTCGTAGAAATGTTTATACTCTGAATATATGGCTCTCCGTGGTGAGAGTATTGTACCTTCTCCTCTGAATATACGTCTCTCCATTATGAGTGTATTTAGCCTTCCCCTCTGAATATACGTCTCTCTATTGTGAGAGTATTTAGCCTTCCCCTCTGAATATACGTATCTTCATTGTGATAGTATTGTACCTATCCCTCTGGATAAAGGTCTCTCCGTTGTGAGAGTATCGTACCTTCTTCTCTGAATATACGTCTCTCCATTGTGAGAATATTGTACCTTCTCCTCTGAAATTAGGTACAAATACGCATCACGTTAATATGGCGCATAACCTATATTATTCTTAAGATCAATAGCCTAAAACACAATCATTAGATCTGGACGGAATGTCTTAGTGACGAATTAGACTCAACTAAGAATAATCCAATTTTTTTTCAAAAGATCATAACAAAGATATAAACATTATTTAAAACTATTAAATCAAGATTACCAAAAAAGTCCATCCTTCAACTTGGTTTTTTTTAATGATAACGGTTTATGGAGATACACCTCTATGTGCAATAACTAATGTGCAATAACCCACATAAAAAAAATGTTTTTAAACCTGCAAATTTTGGGACCAAAACGAAAGAGACTGTCGTTCTGCCACGAATCTGTTCAAATTTGTTTGCCTTATATTTGTCAGTCATGTTAGTGTAACTATCTGAACATCTATGACAGTATAATTAAACTACCAATGATGCACGTACTTGCAATAGACGGGATGATAATAAGTTTATTGCTCCTAATGCTCAGCCCGATGCATTCGGTTGCAACCTCCATCAGTGTCTGCCCGCAGCAGTTCGCGTCGCCCAAGAAAACTTTAATTTCCACTTCAAGTATTCTTAGTATGAAGTGGGTACTGCAGCATCCGAACCAAAGCACAGCGGGAGCATTCCGATAGATTGACTCAATTCCGAGGATGTCACAACTCTACTGAGAAAACAATCGGCCCACCTAACAAAAGCAGCAGAGAATTCTTGCATTTTAATCGAAAGGGTTAAGCATTTACACCGATCCAATATTTTGTGATGCTTGAAGATTAAATTTTCTTGTGAGGTGTTTCTTGCTGGTTTATTTTTTTTTTAATGTAACCGTAATGAGGTAATAAAGGAAGGTAGCGGGAGACCAACATTGTGAATAACAAAGAGAAACGTACAAACATTTTGAATCTTCCACAGTCAATGTCTATAAGTCCTGAGCAAAGGAGATTACCACTCTACCAGACAGGTCTTTATTTAATTAATAAATAAATAATCTTTTTTGTAGTGCAGTTGTTGCGTACTGAGGCTAGGGAGCCGCTCGCACCTTTTTGACTACTTGAGTGCGGCTCTTCGACCATTGATGTGTTTAAAATGCATTTTATTTTACTGATCATTAATAATATTTCATAAACCAAAACAAGTTTTTCTATCGAAAATAAATTTCAGTGAGTAGCTTCTAACTAAGTTAAAACATTAATGTGAAAACGGAACACTTCTTTAACGTCATGATGCGCTATCGGCGTTAACTCTGGTACGCTTTGGTACGTTGGGAATTCGAAAATTTTTTACTGACTTTTTCAAGATATTTAAAAAACTCAGTTAATTATATTAGTGTGAATCGTTGTCAGGATCCACTCACGTCTCCAGGGCCTCGATTCTTGACGAAGTCACTCCACTCAAACGACCAGTTGTTTGATCCACTCCTTGTTTGAGTGGAATGAATTTTGACGTTTGACGTATGTAAGTATGTACCTTCGACGAGATTCACGAATAAAAACGTCGACCAACGTAGGTAATTTCGACAGCGATTGCGAGCGGCCTGGATTAAAGAATCGATACCCTGAACTTCGTCCAGCCTTCGCCCGCATAGCGTCGAGCACCGAATCATATCTCATTGAGGGACCATGAAGATCCGTGTTTTTTTACCACCAGCGATAAACATCAAGTCTCCGCCCTCCGCACATCGAGCACGCATCCACATCCCGCCGTGATGTGACACACACACATCCCGTCGCGTTGCAAAACAACATACAATATCATGAAAAGCTTTCGCATCCACATCCCGTCGTGATGTGTCCCACCTGCAGTCCATCGTGATGCATACCAGCAGACCACAATAAAAGAAACCTTCCCATCCACATGCCGCCGTTATGTGACCTATGTGCAACCCATCATGAAACATACCAAATTACAACGTCATCAGAAGCCTTAGCCTTGGCTTCCACATCCCCGCTATGGTGTGATATTTTTTGTATCCCATTGGGATTTATATACACAACTACACTGTCAACATAATAAAATTCAGTGATTCATTATAACACCTTTAATTTATTTCTACCTACCGTTACCCACAAATACTTTGATTTATATTTATATTAATATAAATGTCAGTACGGTACTTAAACGTCTTATTCAGTATACCCTGCAAAGTTTGTAGTATTTTTATAGGGCGTCTGTTTACCAGGAATGAGATGTTTGTGGGTAATGTGAGAAGGTAACAGGAGAAGACGGTAAGTGGAGAGCGGAGCCACTGCGATCGATGAGCGTCCCGACAGTTGGGCGCCGGAAGAAACTAAACTCCAACTTTCGCCATCTCGATGTTATCTCGTAATTAGTTCACGTCTGACCAACTTTGTCAAACTTTTGAATTTTTTCAAAAATAATCATCATTTTTGAACAAATAGCGTTTACTTGTAAATGTAAATGTTTTTATTCGATTTATTTTATGAGAATGTTTTTAGGATATTTTTATTTCAATGTAAGGAGCATGTCGTGACTTTTGTCGATTGAAGGTTATACATAGATGCATAATTTTTTATTCTGCTATGGTGAAAAAAATATCAATGTTCAGTACCAAAACGTTACTTGAAATGAGGTTTAGGGACAAGGTTTGAATAGCCAGGTATTTCCTAACCCTCCACTTCCCTATCTCCTTCATCTCCCTACTTCGTTCAACCATACATTGTAATATAACCAAATATATAAAAAGTAAAATAAAAAATCATCGGAAATAAGGTTGGCATATCCATAACCAACAAGACTCAAATTATTTTATCAAAATTTTCTTCCATAAAACCAGTTTAATTACGAGTTTGAGAAAAGACTAGCAATTACGAGAATAAAAAAATAATCATAAATTAAAAAGATAAAATAAAACATCGAACAAATAATGCTCGTCACGAAATTTTGGATTCTAAAAGTAATATCTAAAACAACAGTTTAATTTTTAGAATTTTTTAAATCGTATTAAAACAATTCGTTGAATATACAAAAGATACTTTACGAGTAGGTATGTATAAGGATTTGATGGCCATATTTATATAAATACATAATTTTTATCCTCCATTCAGTTTTATTTGAATTAATGTGGGTACTGCGTACGTTTTCCACCATTGCCTCAAAATAAAAACAGATATGCTCATGTTTTATTTAAAAAAAAACAATAATTCCAAGAACAAACCTATTTCTTACGATATATGGAGTTGTATTATCGTTAATTTGACTGTCCTAAAACAAGAAACCTTCTAGTTGGACAGTCAAAAGCTTACTTCCATATAATGTAATGTATATTTTCAAAATAAATAAATATGTCTAAGAGAGTTAGATAATAATTAATAAGTTTAATTACTTACCGAATTATACTGATGGTATCTGAAAGATTGCAAACGTGTGATCAATTATACCATTAAATTTCACTTACAATGGTAAAACAACTTTGGAAATTTTATTTAATTGGATTGTGCTAAGTGAAGTAGATAAAGCTTCTTATACCTGAAATTCAGATCGTCACATGACACAGATAATCATCAATAATTAAGCTTGACGAAACATATGTGTTAATATCCATACTAAGAAGAAAATGGATTGGAAATAATATAATATAATATAATAATATAATATAGAATATACATACACAATATTATATATGGGAAATATGTAAACACAATATATTTCCCACACAAATATGGGAAACCAATACTTAGGTGATGTCGATATATTTAATATTAACTTTGCGAATTTTGTGGATTACGTAAAAGACTTATTTAAACACTATTCCTAAATGGAAGTTATATTTTTGTGAGCCATTCAAATCGCTGTATTTTTTAATTTATGATCCTTTATTTTTAATATTTCTTTCTCATGTTTCAAAACTGTCATTAAAATTGTACCACCTACAAGTAAAAGCCCTCTGGGCGTTAAATAAATGAATAAATAATGAAAAAAAATTAAATAAATAAATAAAACAAATTAAATAAAAAAAGAAAAAGATAATACTAACAAATCTGAATAAAACATGAAAAATAAAAAAAATATATCTGTCACAACTACGAATTGAACCCAGGATCTCTTGTCTTACAAGGACAGCGTCTTAACCACTTCAAAGTAACTTTCAAATAACAGAGTATCTAGCACATGTAAGTACCCAGCTGTGCTACTAATCTACAATACCACAAAGTTTTGATTATTGTTCTACATTTTCTAAATGTTTGTAGGCCCTGTTCTGTTTTCATCGAATCGCAATAATTGAATAACCCTGACGATCCTATACAAATTTAATTTAATTCAATTTAGAGTGAAAAACTTTTCAAATTATTTCGGTTATGACTTTTGGAACATCGATGGTTTGTAAAGTTTCGAAATGTCAAATGGTTTTTGATTACATCCATGATTGAAATGGTTTGAATAAAACCTCAGAATTGAGGAGATATTATTTTTTTAAACTCGCGGAATTCTATTCAATAAGCCATTGGAAAGTAATATTATTAAAGAAGCCTTAGAGGACTGGTTTGAATGTAAAACACGTCAAACAGTATTTATTGTTAGCTGATCTGAAAAACATAACGTTATTTTATCAACGGGCAGAGGGGTAAAGCTTTCACTAGCAAGCCGGAGGTCGGGGGTTGATGGATTGATTTGTGTTTTTATTTACCCACAATTTACTCATTTAAAATAATATATAGTATATTTGCGGCATGTTCCAGAGTAAAAGTTACTCTTATCTTAATATCCATTGTTTGAAATGGCTTTGGCCATATATAGAGAGCAGATCTGAGTAGCCAGGTACTTTTCCACCTTCCTCTCCCTTCTTCTCCTTCCCTTCCGCACTACGTTTAGCCTCACACCATATCCCAATCGGGGATGCCATAGTCAAAATAAAAATAGGTCAAGGTACGATGTAATTTACTGGCTACCCGACTATTTAACCCAATCTCAAAATAGGTCAAGGTACGATGTAATTTACTGGCTACCCGACTATTTAACCCAATCTCAAAATAGGTCAAGGTACGATGTAATTTACTGGCTACCCGACTATTTAACCCAATCTCAAAATAGGTCAAGGTACGAGGTAATTTACTGGCTACCCGACTATTTAACCCAATCTCAAAATAGGTCAAGGTACGATGTAATTTACTGGCTACCCGACTATTTAACCCAATCTCAAAATAGGTCAAGGTACGATGTAATTTACTGGCTACCCGACTATTTAACCCAATCTCAAAATAGGTCAAGGTACGACGTAATTTACTGGCTACCCGACTATTTAACCCAATCTCAAAATAGGTCAAGGTACGATGTAATTTACTGGCTACCCGACTATTTAACCCAATCTCAAAATAGGTCAAGGTACGATGTAATTTACTGGCTACCCGACTATTTAACCCAATCTCAAAATAGGTCAAGGTACGACGTAATTTACTGGCTACCCGACTATTTAACCCAATCTCAAAATAGGTCAAGGTACGATGTAATTTACTGGCTACCCGACTATTTAACCCAATCTCAAAATAGGTCAAGGTACGATGTAATTTACTGGCTACCCGACTATTTAACCCAATCTCAAAATAGGTCAAGGTACGATGTAATTTACTGGCTACCCGACTATTTAACCCAATCTCAAAATAGGTCAAGGTACGATGTAATTTACTGGCTACCCGACTATTTAACCCAATCTCAAAATAGGTCAAGGTACGATGTAATTTACTGGCTACCCGACTATTTAAACCAATCTCAAAATAGGTCAAGGTACGATGTAATTTACTGGCTACCCGACTATTTAACCCAATCTCAAAATAGGTCAAGGTTCGATGTAATTTACTGGCTACCCGACTATTTAACCCAATCTCAAAACATATGTAAGTCATGTAACACATGATGTTTTAATACCTTCAAATAGTCTAGGCAATAGATATTTTTTAACCTTTTTCTAATTATGTACGGTACAAAGTACAGGGTACTTCAAAGATGGTAATTTATAACTACTTTCGTACTGACCATCCATTTTGTACCTGGCCATCGTCAGGTCAGCATGCAAATCATGAATTTCATGAAAATCTATATCAGATATTATCTTCCCGGTGTATGCTTAAATCATTAATACCATCAGTTCATCGCTAAGACATCAGATTTAGGTAGTTTAAGGTTCAACGTAACATACGTTATAATCTAAGCGTTTATAAATGGCGTACATTTAACATTTTTAAATTATGCTTTAAAATATTAAAACCAATTATTTCTTTGCGTCCTTACATACGCAATATAAATATGAATAAATTGTTTTAACCGTACAACAACTAAATTTTTTAAAAGGGCATATATTGTATTCGTATGTCTTTCTTGAAAAAATAGAGTTAATAGAGTTCGAGTTATTCGTATTGCATATGTACGAGTGCAAACAAATAATTCGTCTTAAAATTTTAAAGCATTTTTTTTATTTTTTTATATTAACTTCACACAGGAGGCCCTGAAGAAAATAATTTTCCTGAGGGCATCCCTATGTCATCTTTGGGGATGCTGTGTGGAGGGTCTTTTTGTGGAGAGGAAGGAGTGAACATGGGTCTTGAAGAGTCCCATGTTGTAGGAGGGAGGAAACACAGAGGCCGGCAGCTCGTTCCACAGCCGAGCTGTTGAACTTAAGAACGAATCGTAGAAGCGACCCGTTCTCATGTGAGAAAAGTCAACCGTGTAAAAATGTTGGGCGCGCGTTTGGCTTGTATCCTGACTACGCACCGGTGCCGAAGGGATCAATGACGCTAGTTCCTCAGAGCATCTTCCATTGTAATACCGATAGAACAAGGACAGCATACCTACCTGACGCCTATGCTCTAAAGATTGCAGTCCGTTTGCTAAGATTGGGGAATCTATCAAACGGACCGCCCGTTTCTGCACAGAGTCAAGGGTTTCTTTGCATAAATTGCAAAGAGTGTAATTTCGTAAAATAGTGAACGCTACGCCATGAATGAACGCGTGGATTATTACATCCATTATCTTTACTCTTAATGATGGATTCCATCAAAACCTTGTTCAGAAATTATCTTCCTTACATTTATTGGATGATTTTTATAGCGCCGCTTTTGCGAAATATCACCTCAGGGGCGCTGTACAGTTAATGCAGATATTACAAAAAAAATATATAAATATTACAAATTGAAATTGAAATTAAGTTAAATAAAATGAAGTACAGAAACAGGTGACACGGAGATGGAGAATCTGCTGCAAGAATCCTAGGTGGTGAGGAAACTGGACCAGCTGCTGCAGCGAGAGAGTCCACCGCGTCCACCAACAGTGCCAGCACGAGGTTCGTCATCCTTCCAGGTATGTGTCTGCTGCTAATAGAGCGCTGACACAATGTCCTCTCATGGATTCCAGACCTTGACTGGACCAGCTACTGCAGCGAAAGAGTGCACCGCGCCACCAACAGTGCCAGGTATGTGTCTGCTGCTAATTAAGCGCTGTCACAGTATCCTCACATAGATAACAAACCTTGGCAGCACCGCTGTGACGTTCGGAAAGTCCATTTCCTTGTACACTTGTTTCCGGTGATTATGTTAGTGGTGCATTGTTCCGAAATAAAAGGCGGCCTTATCCCTTATCTAAGTTTTGCTCAATTTCGGTCATTGCTATATGTGAAGTGAAGATAGTTTGTAGGTACCATTTTCATATGTCATTTCTATTGTTTAATTAAATGACATAAGAGAATGGTACCTACTCATAATGATTTTAGAGTAGGTACAATTCTTTTATGTCATTAAGTGAAGGATGTTCGTGGCTACCTTTTATATTATGCCAATTTTATTGTTTATAAGTTCATATAAAATATTGTTTCCTTGTTGGAGAATAGTCTGTAAACAAAATAAATAAATAACGTAATGTTATTTAGGAAATTTTTCCGTAATGCGTAATAACCTTTGTGTAATATTACGTACTCTGTATGTACCCTTTAAATCGTGTAATGAGATATTTATTAATTAAGGTATCAAAAGATTTTAGTTGCACAATCTGTTCGCTTGTGAGTTTTTTTTGGTAATGGTTTTTTGTTGTTGTTGGTTTTTTCCACGATGAGTAATTAACTTTGTTTAGCCACGTTTTCCGCAGCTTGCTGAAATTGTTGGCTTTGTTAAAAAACGATCCAGTTTTAATTGGCAGATTTCATGCAGCGTTTAATTAAATGGTAGGTAGATGCTTTGCATTCTTGGGCAAACCTGAAAATAAATTAGGTTTATTTAACTGTATTTATGTTGATCATTTTCAATTAAATGTTAAACAGTTACAAATTTTTTTGCGGCGTCAATATTTTTTTATTCAACCCCAGGAAAAAAGTTTAGGTTAAAGCTTATGTATCTATATCAACGCGGGAATTGGAAGTAGTAGAATTATTCAATTCAATTCTTTTTCCTCTTTCGTATCCTATGAGAGTTTGACTATCATCAGAACAATATTCATCCTGCAAACTGCAGCCCAGAACAACTCAACGAAATTGTACTTGAACAAATTACACTTTCAAAATCATCAAGTAGTACGGCACCTTTCTCTTCATTAAAAGAAAATAACTAAATGCAGAAAAATGTGTGGAATTAAATTACTTTATTCTGTAAATACGTACCTTAATAAAATGTCATCACTTCGAATCCTTTAATTTTAATACGTGATTTAATAAAATTAGTAAAAATATTTATGATTTTAGATACAGCGTCTTAAAATAGAGTCTTTAACCAATAGAAGTTCCATCAAAATCAAGATTTCTTCTATAGTCCAGTCTGTAGAGATGTTTTCCTTGCAAAAGTTGGTCTAAAATAAATTTTCATTTTTAAAACTTATTTTTTATTTGAAAAAAAAATAAGTTTTCGACCTTGGTTGACCTCCGCTAAGGTCGCCATTTTATATGAAATGTGCCAAAATTTGTGTTTTTAAAAATAATTTCTCAACAGCTACTTTTACTACAAAGTTGGCAATACAAACTAAAAAAAATAAACTTCTCTTATTGTAGGTTGAAAATATTTTTTTCTAAGTGTAATATATAACTTTCAAAACAATATCCAGTTCGTGTCAGCAACACTAAAAAAACTCTATCAGGATTGTAAAGTGATATGCACAAGTGAATGAATTTCAACATGCAATCAGCCCCGAAAATCTTCACCTTCTAACAAAATACACAAAGAGCCCAAAAAGTAACAGAAATCATATTTCATTAATTATGTTTTAAAATAAAAACCATTACTTTATAGGTGGATTTACTGCACTCGTACAAAAACACAGTAGCAGCTATTTCTAGAATCATAGATTAAGCGGTCTACAGTGTTAGGTTATCAGTTAGACGAATTAAGTACGAAACCCTTAGTCGATATTGACTTCCTACCTTCTCAGAAGAAAAAAAGCGTCGATTAAAAGTTTGCACTATTAATCTTAGGATACAAACCTTGTTCAATAATCATTAGCCTTGATTTTCCTGGGAGGTTTTGTATTATGAGGTAAAACATTATTATGGGTCTCAGAAACTTTATAACTATTCCCCTTTTGTTATGAAGCTTTCAACTAAAAGATTCAGATTATCTCCTTTAAATGGTTTTGGGAATTTCTTGAATTTAATTGCTTATAAGTAAAATGAGTCATAAGATAAACCGCACAAAAGTCCCAACTGCTCCCAACCGTCTGGATCCATTGAGACTACATAATCTCCAATTGGAGTGTGTTGTGAGGTTGTAGGTAGTGTAGAAGGGAAAGGATACGGGTAGAGAAATGTAGGGAAGTTCCTACCAAAGACCATTGGAGCATTTAAGGATGGATTGTTTCACAGAATTTGAAAAATTCATCGTATCCAAAAGTTCTGTGAAAGTCCTAATCAAGTTCATTCATGATGAAATAATAAAATAAAACTTCAATTGAACTTTCACAGTACTTAAATTTTAGTTTGGAAATTTGATGAATTGTTCAAATTTTGTGACGAACAATCGGTCATTAGTAAGTATTTTTTTACAAATCTTCTGGATTTCACCCTTTATTGGCCATCAGTTCTTATTATTGAGAGAGGGGAAGTTTTCAATTTTAGACCACACAATGTACAATCTGAGTAGTCAAGCACATGATGTTTAAAATGGTGAGATGGATTGGAACAATGTCCAATCGTCATTTGAATAAGTGGGGAAATTTCTTTTTCGGATAAATGGGGAAGTTGCTGAAACCACGGTTTTGATTCGTTGTCATTTGTAGGCATTGCAGGCTCCCTTGGATTGACTAGCAATGCGCCAATACTCTTTCTAAACGTTGCGGATGGAAAAAATGTCCGAGAGGGGAATATACGAGGGTAACATTAGGGTTACATGTTCCTTATTTCGCCAAGGAATCCACAATAAAGTTACCCACGATGCCAGCATGTCCAGGAATCTAAATCAGAGTTACGATTTTTCCAGATATTTGAATGGAGTCTCTCAGAACTCGAATAAGGCATACAAAGTGTTAACGGGTTGAAAAATAGGGCTGGGTTTAAGTTTTTGGAGGGAGCTGAGCGAATCAGAGAGAGCAAGGGAATGTCCATAATTATTTTTGATTATATATTGGAGAGATATAATTATTTTAATGCACTCGACTGAAAATATTGAACATTGGTTTGAAATTGAATTGAAAATTCTGTCAATAGAATTATTGTGGTAAGCGTTAATACCTATATCATAGTTAGGAAAGTTTGGAGATTTGGTGCTATCAGTAAATTAAAGAAAGGAGTTGGGCCATGTAGAAGAAATAATGGTATTAACATATTATTGACAGTGAAGAGATTGGAATCGCTTTTAAGGATGCCAATCCCTTTTTAAATTGTAGGAATAGGGCGTAAGTATATTTTAATTTGACTAAGAATAAAAGTATGGGTAATTTGAGAATCTGAAATGGACTGAACATTTTTAGTGATGGCAGGAAGAGGTTTAGTTCGGGCTTTGATTGTACTACATGAATTTGTTGAGACGTTGAACAATGATACTCTGGGGATGATGGCAGTTAAAAATTAAACATTTAAGAACAAATTTTTCAGCAAATAGTTGCCACCTTAAATAAAGAAGGGGATCAGAACATTTTGCTTAAAGGGAATTGATGGGCGGCGATTGCATCACTCGAGTTATTATTCGCAAAGATTTAGAATGAATTTTGTCTAATTTACTAAGTAGATTTTTTTATACAGTACAAAATAGTGGGCAGGCATAGTTGAGATGGCTTCGAATAACTGCATTGTATAGCAATTTAATGCACTGAGCACTCCATCAAACACCAGTCAATATTCTAATGATAAGTTTTTAGATTCTCACAGCCAAAAACATTTTTGTTGTTAGTTTTTGGGGTGTTATGCCGTGTTGCGCTAACTCCTTCTTTAGCCGACGTTTCGGACAGCGTTGCAGTGTCCATCATCAGGGCAGATCCGGTAGATCACATCTTCGGATCTACCGGATCTGCCCTGATGATGGACACTGCAACGCTGTCCGAAACGTCGGCTAAAGAAGGAGTTAGCGCAACACGGCATAACACCCCAAAAACTAACAACAAAAATATTCTAATGATTTGTAAATTTTGTTTCGCATTTAGTAACTATATTATGAATATGGGAAGACCATTTAAGTTTCCTATCAAATGTTACTACCAAAATTTAACTTCAGAGGGGTTTGGAATTGGAGAGTTTTTAAATAAAATTTGAAGGGGCGGATTTTTATGACGGTTTGAGAAGGTGACACACTGACTTCTCTGGACTGAAAGTTCAAGACCATTTAAAGTGAGTCATGTGCAAAGGAAATCCATAGCTTCATGAAGATATTTGACAGCTGTAATGTTTCACCTTTTTGGGTGTGAGAGTAATTTTAAATATTTCTTTTTTTTTTTTTTGTTTAAAACAATATAAAATTTTCTTCTCTCTTGGCTATGACCGATATTTAATTTTTTTCTCTAAGGCTTTGCATATGTGTTCGCAGGGATGGAAAATTCCTCCCCTACAACACATAAGCCTCCATGAAAATTGGACCCTTTTCTTTGATATCTACAGAAAGCTACTTAAAGCTCTCTTGTACTATATATCTTTATAGACATATGTACTTAACTAATTAATACGTTATTTACGATCTTGAACGCAAATATACCCGTATTTATATTGTAATTAAATTCCATCAAACGTTGTGTAATTTTTTTGATTTATGATATAGGATTTTAATTACTTTCATTTTTGTGGTAACCCCCTTGGTTCTGATCGAGGTGTTGAGTTTCACAATTTAATTGGTCTTTCCTTTGCAAACCTAGACTTAAGTGAATTCCCTGAATGAGCTAACTTTCCTATTGTAATTATTCTGATTCCCTGCACCCTAACAAAATCGTAGTTAAACGCTGCTAAAAGATATTATACATGTTTATTTGGACAGGTAATTTGATATAACTCAAATGGTTAATTGTTAGTAAATTTGATTTTGGTAAACTCTTGTGTCTGTGGGGCGCCACTCCTTTATGATTCTGCTGCTATAAGGTACATGTAAAGATTGATTTAGTAGGTTAATGTAATTAGTTAATTGCATATTTGACGAACTCGGAATAGCCCATTTGCTGGCATAATTTGGCTCCAAATCCTCCTGCAAGTAAACGAGATGATCGTGAGTCAACAAGAAATTTGCACAATCCTTTGACACGGCTCTTTGATTGATACCTAAGTTATCTCGTCCCAAAAAGCCTTCCACGTCATCATGTGCAGCCTTCAAGTTTCCCCTCGGGTCTCGATACCCCCAAATTCCGACCCCTCCTTGGACTACAATTTACTTAGGGCGAACCGGTTTCGTCCTATATACAATCATATACTCACGGTTGGTGTGGACTTACGGGTCGTGAATCCTCATTCCACGTTTAAGAGAGAATGCGAGAGTGGTCTACCGACCTAAATGCAAGCTGTATGCAGGTCCGCATTCTCCAGTAAACAGTACATACGAATAAATATATGTATACATACAGTTTGGGAAAGGTTTATAACTCGCAATACGAGGCTATCTACCTCGCATCCCGAGCTCGGATCTCGCACAAAGAATTCTGCACAATTCTTAGCTTGGTAACCGAATATATACGTACTAATAAGGTGATACTAATAAATACTAGTAGAATAAGAAATTATTTGATAGTTTGTTTTGGAGAGCTATCGAACTCCAGGCTTTTGTTTGTTTGGTTTTGACGTTTTTATTTAAGAGAATCGTCATCTCTATTTGGTTTGGTTAATGGTCTTGTTGTAGGAGCGACCACTGCCTCCTATTGATGAACTGTATTTGTTTTAAATTTTACCTCCAGGGTTCAACATTAATTTTTGTTCATCCTATCCCGTGATTTTCCAATTGTTTCAAGTGGTTGATTGCCACATTAGAGAGTACTCGACCCTCAAATATCTCAGGCAACTGATGGGGTTTTGTATGAGCACCCAATCAATAAAATTCAAATGTTTCGTATAATTATTCGATATAAATCTGGCTAACCCGTGATTTTTCAATTGTCGATTGTGAATGATAAGTATTTGTAAGCACGCAGCTTCCAGCTATTTCAGGTAACTAATAAAAACTGTGCGATTATCTAATCAATGGTATTCAAATGTTTCATGTAATTTTTTGATATAAATCTGGCTAACCCGTGATTTCTCAATTGTCGTTTGTGATTGATAAGCATTTGAGAACACGCATCTTCCAGCTGTTTCGGGTAATTTATAAAATCCTTTGTGACTAACTAATTATGGCCAAGGTCGTTTTCAAACTATGCGGTTGACCCAATTCTCCAGTGATCCTTTGTTTTGTAAACAAATAATATAAACATCTCCTGACACACTAACCTAAATGTGAGATTTGTTTATTTTAAAATTCCTTAGAAGTCATTTGTGCCTCTTTACTGATTCAGTTATGATACCGTTTATTGTGCATAGTTAATTTAAATATTTTTAATTCCTTTATTGAAGTTAAACTATTTATTTCATTTTCCGAATTTAGTAAATTTACTAGGTTAAATGAAGAATAAATATACATATATAAGTACACATATCTCGATTATCAAAATATGTTAAATAAGATTACATATATTAATAAATAAATATAAGGTATATGATTCTACATGGTCTTGAATATTAATAAATACATATTTTCTTTTTCAATAATATAGATATGTCCATGAGTAGGTATTAAAATCACTACCATTTCGATGCTTCGATTAATAAATAAAATACATATATATAATTACATTACTCATATATATATTCTTTATATACAATATATTATTTTATATTTATAAATATATATACAAATATACAATATACATATATTAATGTGTAATTCTTTGTTTTGTTGTTTTAATTTAATATTCAATTGATATACTTCCACTTCACAGCCCTTCTGTGTCTCCTGGGACCTGAAAATTATTTATAAAAGGAAAACTCACCCACGTCAAGGTATTTCCGGTCGGGTAGTACACAACAACCTTGATGAAGAAATCCTACCTAATTAATTGTATTTTTCAACTAATTTCAAAATAAATCTTTTCGACTATTTATTCCTATTTAATTTTTTATTCTCGCTTGAATCGTATAAATTAGCTGATATTTAATTTTTCTTCCGAACGAAATCCTAATTCAGAAAACCCGTTGATTTAATAACACTTTTCTAGTTTAGGCTTTTGAATGATAGCTGTTTCAAATTCTTTTTCGAAATGATAGACTGATGATTAAAATTCCGGTTAAAACGACAAACACTTTTAACACTGTCGCTATACGCACGATGGATTTTAATTGAACAATTTATTAATTCTAAATTTCTTTTTATATATTTTTAAAAGAAAATTTTTTCGAATTGCGCAGACTTTTAATTATCTCGATTCTTAAAATTAATTTCTTTTCCGAACTGTTAATTTTAGAACAAAGGTTTGAGCATTTGTTATTATTTCTTTTCGAACTGTCTAGATTGTGTTTATTTTAAACTAAGACGTAAATATTTATTACTATTATTATTTTTACACAAAATTATAATCTATTTTTAAATATCAATACGCGATCACGTTCACTTTAGATTAACGATAACAAACTCTTAAATTTAATTTGAATGTTTTCACTTTGAATGAAATAATTATTTTTAAATTTTTAATTAATTCACAATTCACTTTTTGCACTTCACTTAACACTTTTAAACACTGAGTTTAAATTATATTTATTTTCACTGTTTAACCAAATTAAACTGATTTAACAAAACTTCACTGGTGGGGTTTTCAGAATTTAGAAACTGAATTTAAGACTTTTTACAAAACTTTCTAAGTCCAGGTACTTGTTCAGAATTTAACACTTAGATTATTTCACTAGAATTTTACCAATAGACGTAGTACTGCCATGTAACAACTTTTCAAACCCTCGGCGCGACTGCCTCCTGACTGATGAGTTCCATCTTTTATACCCCTCTCAGGTTCCAAAAGACGTATCTGAATTTCTCTTGATGCTTAATTCTATCTCCTATCAACTCGTAAATCCGAACATCCCTCTCATCAATATCGATTCTGCTTCCATAAGATGTTCTGCTTTCCGGCTCTGGGCGGTAGTTAGTTTTTATCTCACAAATCTAAGTCGATAGGGTCCGAATCGGGTAAGTCTGCGTTAATCGCCCAAGCTCCCTTTGTCCTCTGTTCATACAAAAATGTAGTTAAGATCTCATGATTTTGTGTTCCTTTTTTTTCTCAATTCGCGATAGGTCCATCCTCAATAACATATATATAAATCTCAATTTTATGCATCTCGTGCGAAATTGTTTAAATCCATGCTGAAATCTTTACTACGCATTTTTGAATTTCGATTCGTCTAAATTCTACTCAATTTTATTGTCCCTTATATGGGCTTTTCCATTTTCACCAGTACTTTCTCTCTTAATGCCGCAGATTTGAATTTTTCCTTATCTTCTTGGATTTTCTTTTATCCGCGACGTTTTCTTGCACAATTTCTTCTTTTTTTTCTTATGTTATTTCTCATAACTCTATAATTAATTATTTTCCAAGTCGTATTTATTTATTTCACGGATAAATTTGAATTGTATCACTTTTCTCCACTTGGATTATTCTTTATCTTCATTCTTTACCCTTTCTTTTATCTTTTCTCCACTTTTCCCGACGTGTGTGGTCTCCAGGAAAATTTCATACTTCATCTATTATTAATTAATATATAGTTTTCCACACTTCCATGGGAGATATACCTAATTAGACTCTGGGATATCTGTCATTTTTATTGCCTGACCCAATCTCCGCCCAATTTTCTATCTTTCTCATACCAGGATTCACATAAAACATATGCATTGACATCTGTTTATGTTTAAAATTTTGGTACTAGACTCGTAAATTTAGTTTAATTTCAAACCTATTAATTTTAATTTCTTTTGACTAATCTAAATACTTCCATAAGGTCCACGTTAAAGTTAATCGCTTTTCTAATCGTTTATTACCTTAACGTAAATAAAAATCATGTTCGGATTTCGATTGTTTACCCTTCAAAATATACATGAGACCGCCAACCTTTTATCTTGTTTCGACCCCTCCGTAATATTGGGTAACTCTAATATATATCTAACCTAATAATCATGAAAATGTCTACTTTTCCTGAATCTAATCTATCGATATATGTTTAATTTTACTGTCTTCTTCTAATACTCAATTTTCATTTTCCTAGAACCTTCGTAGCAGTCCAAAATATCTGTATTAACCTTCCATTTGATCGCCGCACTTTTCTAAAATGTGTATTTTTTTTGCGAGATTTTCATCCAAGATTGATTTACCAATATGTCCGTTTCATCTTAAATTGATAACGATTAATTTCCATTGTTTCCAAAACTCTCACCTCTCTTTAGTACGATTTTTATCGAACATGACACCCTCCTTCTATCATAAATAATTGTACTACAGTTGAAAATTCTGCCAGTGATTTTCCTTCGCTTTTCCCGTCCTTTTTTATACTATCACGTTTATAGTTTTTCCATTGCATTTTCGTGTGTGTGTTTTTCAACTTGTAAAATCTTCAAAGCACTCGATTTCAATGGTTCGCCATCACCTAAATGCCTCAGTTATTGTAAACATTTCCAGGAGTTTGTCACCTTGAAAGTCGACGTTGACCCTAAAGTGCGTTCACCTCTAATTTCTGTGGGAAAGAAGAAGCCATTAATTATCTTTTTTTATTGCCCGATCCAAAGTTTATTCCTTTGTCCGTCGTAGACACACCTCCCTCCGCTCACTGATTGGTTACTCAAAATTTTATAGCTCTTTGTTCAGATCTATTGGTTGACAAAATTCAATATTTATTTATAGGCCTAGGAAAAGGGGAAGTACCAGTCGTCCTAGACGATTTTACGACCTCTCTGCTTTCGTCTTAGAACCTCGATATAATTTCAACTATTACAGGAGTCTACTGCAAGCAAGCTGGATCAATTCTTTCTCCGCCAGATGTCGTTAGCATGTCCGTTTTCATAAATAATTTGCATATTTTCTTGCAGCTATGGTTTATCTGTTTTTTCTTTCACTGTGATTTAAAGCCTTTCATCACAGTTCCCCCCTCTGAACTCAATTTGCTGTGGCTAACGTTGTATACTACTTTAGACATCGAAATTGTGTTCAAAATGTAGTCTAGCTTTTCTCCCCCCTTCGTTCTGTTATTCCTTTTCCTACATCACTTCCTGTTATTTCCTTTCTCTACCTCACTCTATCATTCCCTATCTCTCTCTCCATTCTGTTATTTCCTTTCTCCCCCCCCCCTCATTCTGCTATTCCCTATCTCTCTTTCCATCCTGTTATTTCCTTTCTCCCCCCCCCCTCATTCTGCTATTCCCTATCTCTCTTTCCATCCTGTTATTTCCTTTCTCTACATCACTGTTTGGATTGTTAACAACCTTGACTTTGAATCACATTGTATTTTCTATTTTTTTTTTCGCGTAGATTTTATTTTATGGAATTTTCTCTAATTTTGATAAACTCAAAATTAATCTCTTTTTTTTTCTGGGAAAAAAAAAACACGCCCCTCGACTCGCGTGTTTAGGTGGTCCTCAACCTGGTTGGACTAAGACCTCCCTTTTCACAACAAGCGTTTCTTGACGTTTTATTCTTCAATCTTTTTTTTTTTTCTTTAATGAAAAATTTTTTTTTTTCAAATTCCAAACTGTTGAGTACCCCTGCTCCGTGTTATCAGTTGCTGCAAATTCCAATTCTACGCGCTTCCGTTTATTATTTGTCTAGACCATTTTATTTATTTTCATTCACTGTCAAGTGGCTTATCTCGGTGCCGTCTGAATTGTAATTTTTCTTTGAAATTGAAAGTTGAAATCACAACTAACACTCTTGTTGTTTCAAAACAACACTTATTTGTTTGATCTATACTTGATTTAAGCTCCGATGTTTGTATTTCATAATAAGTGTCCGCAAATCCTAACACTTTTATCCCGTTAGATAAATCATAATTTATCTTTTATCTTTATCCAATGTTTATCCTTATCTATAAGGATTATTTACGTTATCCTTCGTTTCATCTGGATATCACTTTTATCTTATCCTTTTTCGTTTTGTTTATCTTAATGTGTCCCCCGTTCGTTCATGAAGGACCAAGTTGGTTTACGTTTAAAATTCCTTCGCGTTGAATCCAAGTCGTAAATTTCTTACTTTGTTTATATTCTCAAAGGCGCGAGGGTTAGTTTTATAAACAATATGAGTCCTATTTTGTGGGTTCACTGTCCCGTCATAATGAATCGTGTTTAATTGCTTTCGTTTGTTTACGTAACGCAGTCTGTTGCATGCGAGCACTTTTTCACTTTTATTTATATTTTATTTATTGATCTATTTTATTTTTAATATCACTAAACTATTTCGCAGTTCTCTGGTAACAATATTTCCCTTCTCGTTTTTCTATTTTTTTTTGTTTTTCTAGATTTTTTTCCGTGTTTTGTCACCTGGCTGTTCCTGTAAAATTTCAAGTTCGTTTATGATTTTCACATCACTCTCTTGTATACCCTCGTCTTGTTTGATATCCGAATATGTTCTAGCCTCCCCCTCTGACTGACCCATATTTTCACGTGCCTTCAAATTCTCGACTTGTAACGAACTTTTTCGCGATCGTTTGAATATTTCTCTCAGTTCATCACCTAAAGGAACTGTTTCGGGTCTTACCTTCTCGTCATCGAGTTTTCTTTTCTCTGCCATATTTATTTATCGTTGAGTTCAAATCTATATTCAATTTGCAAAATTTGTAAATTCTATTATGATTTTGAAATACCTAACATGATTTTTTTTTCAATAACTATCACGATGTTTCCTCTAAATAGGTATATATATACACATATATATATCCCATCATAAGCATTCGTCAACGACATTAAAATCTCGAGCCAACTCCGAATTGTTTATTTTTTTCTTTGAAATTGAAACTCGAATTCTCAAATAACACTTTGTCTTTTCAAAACAACGTTTATTTGTTTGGCCTATACTTGAATTCTTTATCGAATCCATTGACTGAGTTCTCTGTGTCTTAAAATATGTTTTAATAGTCAACAACCTGATCCGAATGTCAACAAAATTATCATGAGTAAATCTTACGTTATTTCAACTTACCCGTTTAGATGGTAAATTATATTATGTAAGATTAATCTTACCTCACAAAACAAAACATCAAATGTTTCACCCTCATTAATGTCTCTGCCGATTATCGAGATTTGTGATCCTGACAACAAATATCTACATTGGCGGCACGTAGCGCGACCATTTGAATCTAACACGTGGTCCTAATGAGTAACTATGATGTAATACAATTACACTTTTCTATTTTGATATTATTGTTATTATAGATCTATCTATCACATGATATGGGTGTAATATTTCCGCTATTTATTATGTTACAACATGATCATAATAGATTACACCCCAACATATCAAAATAATTGTTTTTCTTTTGTTTTATAATGATATTGATGTTAATCAAAAAAATATATATATATTTTTTTTTGTTAATCAATTGATATTAATCAATTTTATATTTTCCGTAATCATTATTTTTGCAAAACCAATGATATCTAGTAAGGTACATTGGGTGTTGTAAAACATTAATCAATTTAATTTCTCTAAACCTTTCTATCCTCCTCATAATTCTGTCGAATGTCTAGCGATGAAATAATAATTTCTTTTCCTGACTTTGTGAATAATTTGTTAAGTACCACGGCCCGCCGCTGGTCGGATATAAGATAAACAATAATTGTTTACGTTAATACTTCACGATATCCAAATGCAATGTTTATGTTATATTTGTTCCAGCTATCTCGTTTTGTGTCATTGTTTATTTAATCTCGACGTTTGTTATTTAATTTTTTGTTCCTCGGAGTGATACGTATTATTCAACGATGTTTCCGACTTTTTAAAATCTCGATGTTTATCTTATCAATTTTTAGATGTTCTTTGATGTCCCAATAAGTTCGATGCTTTTCGGGTTTGTCTGTTTATTAAACTTGCTTTATATCAACATTCCGATTTGTTCGATGAACCCAAAACATAAACAATGTTTTTGTTTACGGAACGCATTCCTCTCGAGTGAATGACATCATTAACCTACTTCTTTCATATTGTTTATATTATCGTATGAAAGGTATTTTTATTGACTCTAAAGTTCACGGTCATTTGAATTAACACATTTTTATTTATAAGGACACTTTTTGTATTATAAGATTTATTCGTTAACACTTTCTTTTTGGATTTATTGTTTGTTTACGTTAATCTATTTATTTTTAAATTTCACTGTATATTTATGTAATGTCGCACTTTTCTGATAATTTTTTTTTTTTTATTTTGTTAACTCTTTAATTAATTTCGTTCTATTTATTATTATTATTTTCTCCGTTTTTGCAATAGGTTGACCAATAACTTTGTTTTTTTTCTCTCAAAACTTATAAAACCTGAACCTCCTGGTCACGGCACCAGTTGTAATGTTTCACCTTTTTGGGTGTGAGAGTAATTTTAAATATTTCTTTTTTTTTTTTTTGTTTAAAACAATATAAAATTTTCTTCTCTCTTGGCTATGACCGATATTTAATTTTTTTCTCTAAGGCTTTGCATATGTGTTCGCAGGGATGGAAAATTCCTCCCCTACAACACATAAGCCTCCATGAAAATTGGACCCTTTTCTTTGATATCTACAGAAAGCTACTTAAAGCTCTCTTGTACTATATATCTTTATAGACATATGTACTTAACTAATTAATACGTTATTTACGATCTTGAACGCAAATATACCCGTATTTATATTGTAATTAAATTCCATCAAACGTTGTGTAATTTTTTTGATTTATGATATAGGATTTTAATTACTTTCATTTTTGTGGTAACCCCCTTGGTTCTGATCGAGGTGTTGAGTTTCACAATTTAATTGGTCTTTCCTTTGCAAACCTAGACTTAAGTGAATTCCCTGAATGAGCTAACTTTCCTATTGTAATTATTCTGATTCCCTGCACCCTAACAAAATCGTAGTTAAACGCTGCTAAAAGATATTATACATGTTTATTTGGACAGGTAATTTGATATAACTCAAATGGTTAATTGTTAGTAAATTTGATTTTGGTAAACTCTTGTGTCTGTGGGGCGCCACTCCTTTATGATTCTGCTGCTATAAGGTACATGTAAAGATTGATTTAGTAGGTTAATGTAATTAGTTAATTGCATATTTGACGAACTCGGAATAGCCCATTTGCTGGCATAATTTGGCTCCAAATCCTCCTGCAAGTAAACGAGATGATCGTGAGTCAACAAGAAATTTGCACAATCCTTTGACACGGCTCTTTGATTGATACCTAAGTTATCTCGTCCCAAAAAGCCTTCCACGTCATCATGTGCAGCCTTCAAGTTTCCCCTCGGGTCTCGATACCCCCAAATTCCGACCCCTCCTTGGACTACAATTTACTTAGGGCGAACCGGTTTCGTCCTATATACAATCATATACTCACGGTTGGTGTGGACTTACGGGTCGTGAATCCTCATTCCACGTTTAAGAGAGAATGCGAGAGTGGTCTACCGACCTAAATGCAAGCTGTATGCAGGTCCGCATTCTCCAGTAAACAGTACATACGAATAAATATATGTATACATACAGTTTGGGAAAGGTTTATAACTCGCAATACGAGGCTATCTACCTCGCATCCCGAGCTCGGATCTCGCACAAAGAATTCTGCACAATTCTTAGCTTGGTAACCGAATATATACGTACTAATAAGGTGATACTAATAAATACTAGTAGAATAAGAAATTATTTGATAGTTTGTTTTGGAGAGCTATCGAACTCCAGGCTTTTGTTTGTTTGGTTTTGACGTTTTTATTTAAGAGAATCGTCATCTCTATTTGGTTTGGTTAATGGTCTTGTTGTAGGAGCGACCACTGCCTCCTATTGATGAACTGTATTTGTTTTAAATTTTACCTCCAGGGTTCAACATTAATTTTTGTTCATCCTATCCCGTGATTTTCCAATTGTTTCAAGTGGTTGATTGCCACATTAGAGAGTACTCGACCCTCAAATATCTCAGGCAACTGATGGGGTTTTGTATGAGCACCCAATCAATAAAATTCAAATGTTTCGTATAATTATTCGATATAAATCTGGCTAACCCGTGATTTTTCAATTGTCGATTGTGAATGATAAGTATTTGTAAGCACGCAGCTTCCAGCTATTTCAGGTAACTAATAAAAACTGTGCGATTATCTAATCAATGGTATTCAAATGTTTCATGTAATTTTTTGATATAAATCTGGCTAACCCGTGATTTCTCAATTGTCGTTTGTGATTGATAAGCATTTGAGAACACGCATCTTCCAGCTGTTTCGGGTAATTTATAAAATCCTTTGTGACTAACTAATTATGGCCAAGGTCGTTTTCAAACTATGCGGTTGACCCAATTCTCCAGTGATCCTTTGTTTTGTAAACAAATAATATAAACATCTCCTGACACACTAACCTAAATGTGAGATTTGTTTATTTTAAAATTCCTTAGAAGTCATTTGTGCCTCTTTACTGATTCAGTTATGATACCGTTTATTGTGCATAGTTAATTTAAATATTTTTAATTCCTTTATTGAAGTTAAACTATTTATTTCATTTTCCGAATTTAGTAAATTTACTAGGTTAAATGAAGAATAAATATACATATATAAGTACACATATCTCGATTATCAAAATATGTTAAATAAGATTACATATATTAATAAATAAATATAAGGTATATGATTCTACATGGTCTTGAATATTAATAAATACATATTTTCTTTTTCAATAATATAGATATGTCCATGAGTAGGTATTAAAATCACTACCATTTCGATGCTTCGATTAATAAATAAAATACATATATATAATTACATTACTCATATATATATTCTTTATATACAATATATTATTTTATATTTATAAATATATATACAAATATACAATATACATATATTAATGTGTAATTCTTTGTTTTGTTGTTTTAATTTAATATTCAATTGATATACTTCCACTTCACAGCCCTTCTGTGTCTCCTGGGACCTGAAAATTATTTATAAAAGGAAAACTCACCCACGTCAAGGTATTTCCGGTCGGGTAGTACACAACAACCTTGATGAAGAAATCCTACCTAATTAATTGTATTTTTCAACTAATTTCAAAATAAATCTTTTCGACTATTTATTCCTATTTAATTTTTTATTCTCGCTTGAATCGTATAAATTAGCTGATATTTAATTTTTCTTCCGAACGAAATCCTAATTCAGAAAACCCGTTGATTTAATAACACTTTTCTAGTTTAGGCTTTTGAATGATAGCTGTTTCAAATTCTTTTTCGAAATGATAGACTGATGATTAAAATTCCGGTTAAAACGACAAACACTTTTAACACTGTCGCTATACGCACGATGGATTTTAATTGAACAATTTATTAATTCTAAATTTCTTTTTATATATTTTTAAAAGAAAATTTTTTCGAATTGCGCAGACTTTTAATTATCTCGATTCTTAAAATTAATTTCTTTTCCGAACTGTTAATTTTAGAACAAAGGTTTGAGCATTTGTTATTATTTCTTTTCGAACTGTCTAGATTGTGTTTATTTTAAACTAAGACGTAAATATTTATTACTATTATTATTTTTACACAAAATTATAATCTATTTTTAAATATCAATACGCGATCACGTTCACTTTAGATTAACGATAACAAACTCTTAAATTTAATTTGAATGTTTTCACTTTGAATGAAATAATTATTTTTAAATTTTTAATTAATTCACAATTCACTTTTTGCACTTCACTTAACACTTTTAAACACTGAGTTTAAATTATATTTATTTTCACTGTTTAACCAAATTAAACTGATTTAACAAAACTTCACTGGTGGGGTTTTCAGAATTTAGAAACTGAATTTAAGACTTTTTACAAAACTTTCTAAGTCCAGGTACTTGTTCAGAATTTAACACTTAGATTATTTCACTAGAATTTTACCAATAGACGTAGTACTGCCATGTAACAACTTTTCAAACCCTCGGCGCGACTGCCTCCTGACTGATGAGTTCCATCTTTTATACCCCTCTCAGGTTCCAAAAGACGTATCTGAATTTCTCTTGATGCTTAATTCTATCTCCTATCAACTCGTAAATCCGAACATCCCTCTCATCAATATCGATTCTGCTTCCATAAGATGTTCTGCTTTCCGGCTCTGGGCGGTAGTTAGTTTTTATCTCACAAATCTAAGTCGATAGGGTCCGAATCGGGTAAGTCTGCGTTAATCGCCCAAGCTCCCTTTGTCCTCTGTTCATACAAAAATGTAGTTAAGATCTCATGATTTTGTGTTCCTTTTTTTTCTCAATTCGCGATAGGTCCATCCTCAATAACATATATATAAATCTCAATTTTATGCATCTCGTGCGAAATTGTTTAAATCCATGCTGAAATCTTTACTACGCATTTTTGAATTTCGATTCGTCTAAATTCTACTCAATTTTATTGTCCCTTATATGGGCTTTTCCATTTTCACCAGTACTTTCTCTCTTAATGCCGCAGATTTGAATTTTTCCTTATCTTCTTGGATTTTCTTTTATCCGCGACGTTTTCTTGCACAATTTCTTCTTTTTTTTCTTATGTTATTTCTCATAACTCTATAATTAATTATTTTCCAAGTCGTATTTATTTATTTCACGGATAAATTTGAATTGTATCACTTTTCTCCACTTGGATTATTCTTTATCTTCATTCTTTACCCTTTCTTTTATCTTTTCTCCACTTTTCCCGACGTGTGTGGTCTCCAGGAAAATTTCATACTTCATCTATTATTAATTAATATATAGTTTTCCACACTTCCATGGGAGATATACCTAATTAGACTCTGGGATATCTGTCATTTTTATTGCCTGACCCAATCTCCGCCCAATTTTCTATCTTTCTCATACCAGGATTCACATAAAACATATGCATTGACATCTGTTTATGTTTAAAATTTTGGTACTAGACTCGTAAATTTAGTTTAATTTCAAACCTATTAATTTTAATTTCTTTTGACTAATCTAAATACTTCCATAAGGTCCACGTTAAAGTTAATCGCTTTTCTAATCGTTTATTACCTTAACGTAAATAAAAATCATGTTCGGATTTCGATTGTTTACCCTTCAAAATATACATGAGACCGCCAACCTTTTATCTTGTTTCGACCCCTCCGTAATATTGGGTAACTCTAATATATATCTAACCTAATAATCATGAAAATGTCTACTTTTCCTGAATCTAATCTATCGATATATGTTTAATTTTACTGTCTTCTTCTAATACTCAATTTTCATTTTCCTAGAACCTTCGTAGCAGTCCAAAATATCTGTATTAACCTTCCATTTGATCGCCGCACTTTTCTAAAATGTGTATTTTTTTTGCGAGATTTTCATCCAAGATTGATTTACCAATATGTCCGTTTCATCTTAAATTGATAACGATTAATTTCCATTGTTTCCAAAACTCTCACCTCTCTTTAGTACGATTTTTATCGAACATGACACCCTCCTTCTATCATAAATAATTGTACTACAGTTGAAAATTCTGCCAGTGATTTTCCTTCGCTTTTCCCGTCCTTTTTTATACTATCACGTTTATAGTTTTTCCATTGCATTTTCGTGTGTGTGTTTTTCAACTTGTAAAATCTTCAAAGCACTCGATTTCAATGGTTCGCCATCACCTAAATGCCTCAGTTATTGTAAACATTTCCAGGAGTTTGTCACCTTGAAAGTCGACGTTGACCCTAAAGTGCGTTCACCTCTAATTTCTGTGGGAAAGAAGAAGCCATTAATTATCTTTTTTTATTGCCCGATCCAAAGTTTATTCCTTTGTCCGTCGTAGACACACCTCCCACCGCTCACTGATTGGTTACTCAAAATTTTATAGCTCTTTGTTCAGATCTATTGGTTGACAAAATTCAATATTTATTTATAGGCCTAGGAAAAGGGGAAGTACCAGTCGTCCTAGACGATTTTACGACCTCTCTGCTTTCGTCTTAGAACCTCGATATAATTTCAACTATTACAGGAGTCTACTGCAAGCAAGCTGGATCAATTCTTTCTCCGCCAGATGTCGTTAGCATGTCCGTTTTCATAAATAATTTGCATATTTTCTTGCAGCTATGGTTTATCTGTTTTTTCTTTCACTGTGATTTAAAGCCTTTCATCACACAGCGAGTGGAATATTTTTGGATGATAGGAAGAAAGTTATGTTATTTGCGAACTCAATAACTTTATCATACATGTAAATATAATACAGTAAGGAAGATAATACATTGCCTTAGAGTAGACCTTTCCAAATATATCAAATTTATGAAAACATGTATATCTGGTAACTCAGCAAAATTTTTTCTATCAAGAAATAAATTTATAATGGATTGGACAAACATGAGGGGTAGGCCAAGGCCTAAAAGTTTTATTTTCAGGATTGATATGGAAACATTGTCAAAAGCGCTTTCTATGTCTATAAAGACTACATCTTAAAGTAAGTTACGTTTGTGTTATGTTATCTTCATTGCGCTAGGTTTATTCTGGTTTGATGAGAATATTAAAATGGTCAATTTCATTTACGACATCAGTTCAGTTTGGTGATAATCCCCGTTTTATTTAGGAACGTTTTAAATTCACAAATTGGAATGTTGAAAATTGAGAACGTACGAGTATGTAAAAATACTTAACTTTTATCTATTCCATTTTTCGTCAAAAAGGAAAAGACTCAAAATCATCTGTCAGTTATTTCCAACTTTCAGGAGGAAAAAAAAGGTTATTAAAAAAAATAAAGAATCTTAAAACAGTTGAGTGTTGATTGATTTAGTTAGATTTTGTTTGCTGTAAAACATGAATTTAATACAAAAACATCAAATTAGGACTTCTTGTTTGTTCCACGGAAAAGAAAATATGGCATAAGTCTTGTTTAGTATTTGGAGCTTACGGCCCGGAATCTTTATAACTGTACGAAATTAAACTCATTTGTCTCGTTTCTCGACAGGATAGTCTCGTGTTTACAACCTGAGACTTTTGATACAAAAATCTCATAAAGTCCTTTATTAAGCTAATAGCCCTAACACGTATAAATTTTTTTCTTGTTACATTTAACATACTATTGTGATGATGAAAAATGATGGCTTATATAATATTGGTTCAAAATATATTCGGTGTTTTTTGGCCACATTTACTCGGCCTCTGAGCTACTTTTGTTTTGAATCCTTTCGCAAAATTAGGTAGTGTTGTTAGGTAAGAAGAAGGTGGGAAAGTACCTGACTATAAGATCTGGTCACCATTTCAAGCAACATTTCAATACTGAATGGTGGTCTTACAACAGGGCAATGCTGTGAGTATCTTCCACTCTGGAACGTGCCTCAAATATAAAAATACAGTGTGTGGCAAGCCTACGCACGACGGAAGTGAAACTTTTAGTATTCTTCTCTCTCTCTTTTCATTTCATTCTCTTTTTACACTCACCGCGCCGTACACGAAGCAAGCAGCTGATGCCTGGCGTGGCGTCGTTGGCTAGAGAGAGAGGAAAAGAGAGAAGAAAGAGAGAGAGAACGTTCGTCAGTGGCTCCCTCACCTCAGTAAGCGACTACGGTGAGAGAGCGACAGTGAACGGTGAGCGGTGGTGGGGGTCCCGTACCCCCACCACCAAATGATCACTGTTTTTCGTGACGGTCATGGTTTTACTCCGGTCCTCGAAAATGCATGACGCGCGTAAAGAAGTTTCACTTCAATATATATTATTTTTAAATTACTAAATTTTGAAAAAACACGAACCGATCAAACAAAATTTTAAGTTGCGTACGCCGGGATTTGAACCCGCGACTTCGGATAGCTAGTTAGAGCTTTGCCACTCTACCACGGCTTGTTGCGTATTTGTATGAAAAACATCATACCTTAGATTTATAGTTCGCGCACAGGTCAAATATTTTGAAAAATGAAAAAAAAAACACAATTTTAACTTAACGCACAAAATATACAGGTAAAGGTTTTTGACTTTAAATAGCATCTAAGGTATAAAGTATCAAAAAAGAGAGTGTTTTATGACAACGGTAGAAGATGTGTTCATATAAATACTGACATTGATTTTGAAATACTGATATTGTCGCATTCCATCATGATATTTATTAAGAAAAGAACACTTGTTCTCTCGACATATTCTAAATGACTAATTTTTGATCAGGGAATTGACATGCAATCACTTTTTTTAACAGGATCATTTCTCTCCGTGCAGAATCAAAGCGTTGCTTAAATAGTGACCAGATCAGAATAGCCAGGTACCTTCCTCTTCCCAATCTCATTCCCTTCATTATTCCCAACTATTTCACAACATATCCCAAAAGGAGATGCCATTGTTCCATTTGTGATATGGAGAGCAGTTGGAACCCTCGTGTGGTATTTACGTTAATTTTTATTTTTCATTCAATGTGTATTACTATATATATAAAACTCTGCACCTATATTAAATATGGGGGTGGAAAAAATTTAGGGACTGTAAGGAATTCTTCTCATTTTAGTCAGTCACGACCCACAGAATTACGTAAAATGGGTTTGCGTGAAGAAAAAGATCACCATAGTGTATCAACAGTTTTTCGAGATTATCTCAAGAGAAGTATTTAAGTGAAATACAATGGGTCTAACAAGAAATCAGTGATCTTGGCAGCTGTCCAAACGTCTTGCCTGAGTAAATGCCTGTTTTTCTCCTTTTCACGCTCCTAATGGTACAACTGAATGAACACAAATAAAAGTAACACTCGATTTATTATGTAATACATAACAAAGGAATATTTATGGGGTGATTCATTACAATGCCTTAGATATAAACGATAACGTAATGTAATATTTTTTTTGTACATTTAATTTATAAGCGTAGGCTATAGTAAGTTGCAAGTTCTTCCAAAGCTTTTAATCCTAGATTAACAATGGTAACAAATCGTTTGTTTGAGATAACTATTAGGTTAATTTTCTTCCTGTTTTTCTATCATTCAGAAATATGGAATGCCTGGGACTGAACTAATTTCCAAATGTACCGTAATAAATAGTTCTTATTCATCAGGTTGTAATTACTTCTCATTGAATATTTTCTACAGTAACGAGCTTTTGAGGTGATATTTCATAAAAAAAATGTGTTATATATTTACTTTCATTCAAAACAGCAGTCAGCAGGTAGATACTTGCTGACTAACAATTTATTTAGAAACAACTGTGCCAAAAATTTAAATAAAAAACATGATACGTTTTCAAACGGTATATACAGGGTTTTCCAATAAGAGGTGTGATTTTGAATAGCCCGCTATTTCGATAGATGTTACTTTTGAAGCTGTCATTTTTTGACATTTGACAAGAAAAAACAAGGTTGAGGCCTATTTTTACCTCGGTGGCTTCGTCAACAGGCAAAATTGTCGCATCTGAGGCTCGGAAAACCCAAGAGTTATTGTTGAAAAGCCTCTCTTTTTTTTAATGTTTCTTTATTCAATGAAATTATTAGTTACATGCATTAAGGAATTTTTTAACCACCATGCTAGGCACATGCCCGTGTTATGGTGGTCGATCTCAACGTGTGACTGTTTGGTGCGGTTTATGGTCCGGCGGAGTCATTGGATCTAACTTTTTCGAAAATGAGGCTGGAGCAACAGTTACGGTGAATGGATTGCGCTATCGAGAGATGATTGATGATTTTTTTCATGTTGGTGTTTTTCTTGTTTTTATGGTTTAGTACGCTACAGTTTTAATCTTGGGGATATTCAATAATATACCAACAAATAGTATTAAGCACATAATACATTGGGTAAACGTAATTGCTTACTATGACGCACCCCACGGTGAAATATCATTAAAAATGGCGCCAGAGAATTGTGCTTATTAAGTAATATTATTATCGATATCGAATTAATAAAAAAATAAGTGAACTGGAAACGAATGTTAAATATGTTGATAAAGGTTATTATTGTATTTTTATTTTTTCTCTTTGATGTTCAAGGGTTTTTTGAAGATTGCTTACGCTTTAAGAATTGTGAAAAATCTGCAAAAAAGCTTTGAGATTCTTAATAAAAGCCAAATAAATGAAGGTTACAAAATCGTACTGTACTCTTTATTAACTGCAAAATTGTTTATTAAGTATTCGTAAATAATAAAAGTGGGGAGTCAACATCATAAAATTGGTTTCATGAAAAATTGTTGACTTTGTGCTTATTTGATGAGAGAACAAAAGACAATTTTTAAAGATTTTATAACGTACTCAGTACGTTAGATTTGATATATATTTTTATAATGTTTTTTTTTTTTTTTAGAAACAAACAGTCGTACATTTAAGGTTAAACAGTAATTATTCATATGTTCTAGACCAATAAAGTTCCATTAAGTTTAGTTATTGACTTAGTACTTGTACCTACAGTCTACAAGATATAGATGACAATGAAATATAAAAAATAAATCAACATTATAACGAATTACAAAATGTTATAAAACAAGTGAAGACAGCTAGTAGTAATACAGTTTTCGCATGAGTATACTAAAAACAATATAATAAACAACGATAAACTATTATTTAACAAAACAACAGATTAATTTATCAGTTTACTAAGCTGCAATTTAAATGTTTTCAAGTTACAGTTGAAAATATCTACATCTCGTAAGGCATTGCGAGTTTCTTCATATAAACGAATTACATGCAATTGGACAGGGTTCTAACTTCAATTTACCTTGTTCCGAGATATGAGGATTGCAAATATAAGGTTAATTAACTAATTACCAATTACTGATTTTGTTGTTAAATCATGTATAACATATTTTAAAGGAAAATATTTAAATTGGACTTATATTTTACTCACCATTTTAGAACATACCCATACGTGTGGACAGAATCATGTGCAACCAGTAAGGGCAAAATAATTCATGGAATATAGTTCTAACTACATTGCTCTTATGCCTTACTAAGATAGGGCCACGTTATAATTAAATATTTTCCGTTAAAACATAATAAACTAAAATACTTGTATACACAAGATAGAAACACCAAATCCAAATTAGTTATGTGGTTACGCCAATAAGCATTAATTTACACACAAATCTCATGCGTACATATATGTACATACATGTGACCACTGTACTGAGATAATATTGTTGTCCTTTGTCCTACCTTCATTCTATTTCTGCACCTATCTGTGCACATTGCAGTCAGTCTGTTACAATAACCAGCATAGTTCACTATAAACCACATCCGCGCGAGATCTTGTCTCGCTTATTTTATTAAATTTTACATCCTCGCCGATCTCTTGCAAAACCGCTTCGTGTTCAGTGCCACCGCCGCGATCCCTGAGGAAGATAAACAGGAAGGAAACGAGTGCCATTTTTTCTTAATGGTGAGTTCTTCCTTATCCCGACAACATATTATTGTCTTGTGTGCAGTGGTAATTACACTAATATTCAAGTTCCTTCTACAAACATTTTTTACACTCCTTAAAAAACATACCATAACATCATTTACACTCCATTATGTAAATTATGAAAATTCGTATGTGCAAATTTTGACACCATGTTAGAAGAAGAAGTTAAAACCCTATACAACAAAAGTTACGAATTACAATGCTCTTCGTGACAACGATCCACTGTCAGATATAAACGGCGATTACAAAAAGTTCAATGTGATGTTAGAACCATGCAAAATAAATGGAAGCTTGATGTTAGAACTTCGTCATTCAAGTATCTACGGGAATATAACTCAGATGACTCTCAAAATTATGGAAATGAACAAAAGAAATGGTTCTGGATTCAAAAGTACTTTTTTAATATCACTTAGAACCTTGTCCAACAATTGTGACGACATTATTATTCAGGGTGCTACAAAACAGACAGTGCAGTTTTGAAGGGCTGGTACAACCCGTGTAGTGGGGGTAGGAACGTAGGAGGAGTTTCGTTGTGTCGGAGGGTCGTGCCGTTTTCAGTCGTTTCCATGTTTTGGTCCGGATAATACCAGGGTGTTTTAACGTTTCTTGAAAATGGTCGTTATTTCGATGCCACCCAGTGGGCATTCCGGGTGCGGTTTGCAACTTCTTTTTGTGAAGCTACCCAAAAAAAAATGTTTTTTTAACATCGGCCTTACTTACATCTTGAAAGAACTCAAGGATTAAATTTGGCAGGAAATCGCCATTATACCCGTCGAGATGTGCCTAAATGCGGACGAAAATTTGAAAAATGGCCTTCATCAATGCATCGCTGCTGGGGGCCATTATCTTTCTGATGTCATCTTCAGGACTTGATGCATAAAATGGCATGATGTAACGAATAAAATAAAATAAAACCCTTTTCTGTAAGTTTTTTAAGCCGTTTTTTTTTCATAATAGCCCTTCAAAACTGTTCTGTTTTGCCGGACCCTGCACAATACTTAGCGAGTAGTTTATTATTTTATCTAATTGACGCTTTTCTAAGTAACGATTTTATTTCTTCATTAGGTTAACGTAGTATATCAATTGGGAATGTCAAAGTCCCACTGGCTCCAGACAGTTAGGCTTGTGCGACATTCGAAGTAGCAACCCTTCATCAATTGCGTCTTCCCAGTTATATAAATGCTCGTATCGAGACAATGTTTGAAGAATGAATATTCTTTCGGTTTTCTTTGATATTCATCATATCGTTCACCCACATTCTAAATTACATCATTTTATGTATATTCTATTGTAAACAACATAATATCCCGTCCAAATATTCATGCATAATTTTATAAGGCGACATCCTTCGAATATCCAGCGGACGCAAGTACTTGCAAATAGGGCTGGAAAAACATATCATTTCTTATTTCCCTTTTCCTTTGGGAAACATATCTCTTATCATCTGAATTCCTTTTCCGTTTGCCTTAGTCCACAATATATGTTATTTTCGAATAAAGTCCGATTGAAAGAGCTGGTTCTGGAAATATTACCAGATGATTATACCCTACCTACATATCAATGTAGTAAACTTGGTAGACTCTAATATTTTATTTTTAAAAATGAAGTTAGTCAGTAAAACCTGAAATTGTAATATTTATTCATTAAATAAAATATTAACGACTCTCAAAACGAAAAGTGTGAAACAGAAAATAATTGATGTCCTCCGTGGTCGAGGGGTAATGCTCTCAGAAGGCAAGCTGTAGCGGGTACAAATCCCGGCGTGCGCAAGTAAATTTTATTTGATTAATTTATGTTTTCTCACTATTTACTCATTTGAAATAATACATTATATATTTGCTTCACCTTCCAGAGTAGAAGATACTTTTAAAATAAAATGGCTTTGGCCATATTTGGCGACCAAATCTGAATATCCAGGAACATTCTCACCTTCTTCTCCCTTATTTCCTCCCCCCCCCCTAATACCTTTAACCTTATTGGTCTTATCTAGGAATTGAACCAAAGACCTCAGTTATGCTGGGGCTCTGCTGCATAAAGATAGCAGCCCCTAGTCGAAGTATGATACGGTTAAACATAACTGAAGGGTCGAATTAGCTCAGTAGTAGAGAACTGCCCCGGTAAGGCTGAAGTCCTGGGTTCAATTCCTAGATGCCAACGAATATTCTTCTGATTTTTCTGTTTCACATTTTTCGTTTGAAAGTCGTTGTATTTTTTTAAATGATTTCCTAGTGTTATTATTAATTTATTGATTTTTTGTGGAATTGGAAATTCAATTATATTTATAATTGAGACGTTTTGTTAAAAAAAATATATTTAATGCAATCTTGATGTCACTGAAGTTTAACTAAAAAATGTCTCCCTCAAAAGATAAGTGGTTTAAGAGTGAAGTCGTTCTGCCAAAAGCAATCTATCTATCATAATCTATATTATTTTATAAAAATAATTTTAAAAATCGTCAAATCGATAATCGGCACGTGTTTTTCCATGTGAAAAATCGCTGCATTTTCATGTTTTAGTTACATATTTGATTATTTGGTTACACCGAGTTGTTTGGCGGTCCGTCCTCTCTGTCTACCCCTGCGGGGAAACGGCGTGATGGTTAGTTAGTTAGTTAGTTTTTAAACATAACTTCTCTGAAGTTTTTTACTCATATTATGTGAAATTGAAAAATAAATGATAAGTATGTCTTCTAGGCGTTTTTATGTAAGATTGAAAATTCAAAGCTCTTTAGCTCATGATGGAAATAGATAGACATTAGAAGAGGAAAAGTTGAGCAAATTTCATAACGCCATAACTCTCCGTTGGAGAATATTATTTCCGTAGTAAATGGATTTGCCGTTTTACTATAAGTTGGATATAATAGACCACTGAATAACAACAGACTGACAATAAACTAACAAAGATCGTGGGACAGATAGAAAACAAAAAATCCCATCACAGTGGCGAATGGTTAGATTCATTTTCCCGGTAAGACAGAAATCCTGGGTTTGATTCCCAGATGAGACCATTACCTTTTTGTTTTCTTTGCCTTGTTCTATTTCATGTTTCGTATTAATTTATTAGTATTACATTCTTCAGTGATTGAAACAGGTGTATTGCTTACTTTATGTAGATATTAAGTCAATAAAGGCAAGTCTAGGAACATCGACAGACTAAATAACTTTGCATTTACTGCGGTTCGAATATAGCGCAAATAAATTGGTGTCGTGATAAACAAACTGAACATTTTCAAAGACATGTTGAAGAACCCAGAAGTGCTGAAAGAATTCAACTATCTCGGATCGAAAAAAAATAATTGATCAGGTTTTATAGCGAGCTTATACGTACCTTAAATTTGGTTAAGTGGACAGTATGACGTAGCAACGACACATTGTTTATTTATTCATGTTTTCTGTAAAACGGTAATACACCAATACATTACATAAAAGATCATAAATTTGAAGTATATCTAAGTATAAAAGGTAATTGGGACAATTTTATAATTTTGTGACATGTATCAAAAGACAGTTGCTCAACTGTCTGTCTGTAAGTGACGTTGAAAATATCTATGGTCAATGCAGAGTCGCTCTGTTGATGGGCGCATAGTATCTTCCACGAGTATAATTTTTAGGTACATACAATATAAACTCTTTTAATATAAGTGGATTAGGTATAGTTCCAGTAATTAGTTTAAAAATCTTTGGCTAAAAATATTGCTTCTAGATCTCTAGATTCTTATCGAGCTGTCCTGTAAATAACAAGCTTGGATATAGGCATGGATAGTACGTATATTCTCTCATATATAGATATCGCATAACCCTGTTTGTCCTTTTTCTATTTTTGGGATATGGTTTTGTTCAGATGGGGCCCACAAATGGAGTTATAATTTTAGGAGAACACAAAATCAGAGACAGGCTTGAGAAATCGCGCCAATCGCGACTATATAAGACGTGTCCAGCAATATCTACTTTAGATAATTTAGGAGAAAATTTGGCTACCTACGTAGATTATTGAAGGGGTGAAGGAATGCAGTGGTAGAGGAAGGTTTCAAATGCAATTGAACGTATTGTGACAAACGTGTTTTCAGCCTCAAAAATTAAAGGACACATTGTGAAAAACCAAATAAAGATATATGTTGAATTATTTTCATTGCTTATGAAATTCGAGCTATATAATTTGTACAAAAAGCTGTCAATTACAACATTCATGAAACAGGAATGGCTGTGCTTAGCAGGAGATATATCAAGAATTGGAAGATTGCCAACTACCAAAAAACTTCTCTTGTAGCACGGTGAAGTGTTGTGAAGTGAACAATTACGCGGCTTAAAAATGTAGAGGCAATCATCGCAACCTTAAGGATACTTATATAATTATTTACGTAGTGAGTAGTCGGTTTGAGTGAAAACATATATTTGAAACCTGCGTGGATACTGATTACGAACGAATTACGATAACAAAACTTGTAGAAAATATTCAACATCCCAACGTCAATGTACATATTATAAAGGTTGGTACTTATACGACGACTTACTACTCACTTTTATCAGAAAATTATCCACTTAAGTCGACTCTGCAATAGGCGTACGAAAAAATGCTGACCAACCATCTTGTAGGCCGTGGGCCCGGCGCCCGTGTCCTGAATCGCATAACCATATCTTGTTTTATGTCGGGACATAAAACAGAGTCGCTCCCGCCTCCCAGGACTTCCGACAAACTCGTTCCTCCTTTGATCCATACAAATTACATTTTGATCACATTCCTGGAATGGAGATCTGGCCCACTTCCTCAGGAAAGGACAACGAACGAGACCCCTTTATTACGTGTTTTTCTCCATTCTGCGAAATTTTATTACACTAAAGTTCATTGGAATGTAAAACGAGTTTGACAGTAATGTGTTTTATTCGGTATACAAGTTATACAGGTAAATGACGGCTAAAACGAATACAAGATGTATTTCTTGATAACATCAAGAATAATAAACGTTGACATATTTTTGGCAGATTTTTGTGCCTAGATAAGGGCCAATGTTATTTATCTGAACAAACAAAAGAATACGTATAGATACGAAAAGCAAACAGAAAGGTAAATGAATATATGAATAAGGGGAATACAAACTTGGGAACTTTGATAGAATAAACCGAGACAAAGCGTTAATGAAAGATAAAGGTTTTTCAGAAACATCAAGAAATGCGTACTAAAATTTATTTGACATACCATCAAATAATTATATAATTTATACAAATAATACCGTACATGGGCATATAGGTATAAAACATTTAAAGTAGTGAAGATTAATTTATATCCTACGAAAACAGATTCGATCATACTTTTGAGTATTTTTAACCCCATTTTGTGAGGATTTTAAGGGGGGAGGCTATAGTCTATGGAGACCTATGTTGGAACTATGCCACCCCCAAGGACCCCATTAGCAGAAAGTTGACAGGTTAACGTTCGTAACGGAGGGAAAGAAAGAGTGCGATAGGATGGTTGGGAAATATTTAAAATTCAAAAAAGATTTTTTTCAGAATTCATTAAACATGATGTTAGCCTTCCAGAAGCTGGCTGTACTGTACCTATTGCAAAGTGTACGCGAATACTCTAATAGTACACAACTGCTGACTTTGTGTAAATCGCAAGTGCGCCTCACTGTATAATTTGCCAACCACCTCTGGTCTGGAGCACCGAACGACCCGTTTATGTTCCATAACCATAATATATTTCCTCGTCATTGTGCTTAACAGCATGGCTGTGAAATGATTTGACGGCCTCTGAGTTTCCTCCCTCCTATAATATGGGCTTCTTCAAGACCCAGGTTTACTCAGTTTTACTTTCAAAAGACCCTCTATACAGCTTCCCTAAAGATATAAACATAGGCCCTTAGGGAAATTATTTCTGTAAGAATTAGTACCGTAAAAAGGCATATTTTCAGTATAGGTACATGTTCAAAAATACGTATATTTTTTACAGGTTTATATTTTCTTTATTCCGATATTTTATATGTCTTGAATTTTATATTTTTAAGGCATTTTTTCATAATGGTTGATAAAGGGCGAGTCGTTTAGAAGAAGCTTTATTATTTATAGAATTTTTAACAGTTTACAATTTTCTTCATCCCAATATTTTATACCGCCTGATACTCGAAGGTTTACGACCAAGAGATAAAGGGCGGATGGTTTATGGTCGCTGTGGGAGACAAAGGGAGGATCGCAAGGTACAAGGGAGGATGTGTGTTGCCAGATATTCCATTCGATTAATGCCAACTTACCTACTGAAAAATAATACTCGTACCTCGGGAAAGACACATATGTATATATATTTATTTCACGACGCCGATAAATTCTGCGAAATGTGCGGGAATAGCATCTTTGTACATATAATTAATTATTGCGAAAATATTTATCGACAAACATTCGGTAGTCATTTTAAGTTAATTTTAAGTTATCTTAAAAACAGGATGTGTTTGTTATCTGAGTTTATCTTTCTTCTTGCTGGTTAAAGCCGTATATTTTGTACAAAAGTGTAAAAGACATTGCGATTAAATAATACATTTGGAAAAATGATTATTAGAACTTTTTGTCGGCAAAACAAGTTTGTTGGATAGTGATTTACTTTCTTTCGAGTTTGTGAGCTCTACAATTTTTTTGATAAATTAAATTGTCCTTATAATATAGTGATTTATTTTTGGGGTATTATGCTGTGATGCGCTACCTCCTTCTTTAGCAAATATTTCGAACAGCACTACAGTGTCGTTCATCAGGGCTGATGCAGGGTAGGTTACATCTGCCCTGATAATGGACACTGTAATGCTGTACGAAACGTTGGTTAATGAAGAAGGTAGGAAGGTTTAACATACAAAAAAATGTTACATGATGTTTCTAGACATAAAAATTGATTGGCTTGAATTAGCTATTTCATTAATTCTTCCAGGAACTTTATATTGTCCACATATATGTATAATAATAAATCCTCAGCACGGAAAATAATGAAATATTTATTATTACATAATTTCAAGAAGTTCAATTATGGGTATAGGACGGTTATTTTTAGATAATTTAAGTAAAATGCAAAACATATTAAAGCATTTGATGTAGAAATTTACCAGTGGCGTAGGACATAAATGTAATTTTCTTTACTAAAATGTAATTCTTTTGAAAACTGGTGCGACCCTCAAATATCTGAAATTTTTGGAAATCTGAAAAATATTTTTGTTTTTTACACTATTTAATGGGTAAAGTTACTATCAGTTACGAGTATTACTGCCATTACTATAAACTATTTATTTTGTAATATTTCAACCCGCTTATTATAAGTAAAGTATCCCGACTTGATTTTTTATTTATTACAACCCATTTATAATATAGTGTCCAGACTTGACGTATTAATTTAAAAAATGATATTTCGTTTCTCCAATAAACTTGAATATAATATCTCCAAGTTGATAGATTCGTATGTTCTGATTTGCAATTGTAATTCTGAAGATCGGAAATTGGAGGTTCGACCATTCTCCGCTCCCAAAGACTAGATTTACCATCTGAAATAAGCCAATGGGATTGAGAGTAGTCTTTTAGACATTTATCGAATGAAACTTTGCCAAAACGAATTGATTTTTCCACTTACTATAAACAAAGCCTGGTTAGAACATACCCGCATTCAATCATTGATATTGGATTTGAGAAGCCAATTATTTTAAAACGTTGTACATGTATCGTGAAGGTATTCAGGAGTTATATAAATAACAATTGAAAACGAATCTTTTTTTTTATTTTGTAGCATTTTTACTATGTATTTTATATTGAAAACAGTTTTCAATAGTATATTTATTTAAATTTATTTTTTAATTATTTTCTTAATTACAGAATAATGAAGCTATAACTGACCAACTGGGAGGGTTTCTCATTTTAGGATAGTCAAATAGGTAGGTTTAGTTCATTTAGGTAACACTATGCTACACAAATACATACCCAAAAATAATTTTTATATAACATATATAATTACGTATTATTAATCTTTTTTCTATTGTACTTTGGTGCATGTATTTATAAATATTTTTAAAAAAACTGTAGTAAGAACAAAATTAAAAGGGAATAGTATATTAGATTAGTATGTGTATATTCGCTTTTTTGCAACGTGGTAGATTCTTTCAGTAACGCCTCAGAAAAGATCACAATTCAGAATCGAAAGCTTGTGCGTTGCTTGAAATGACATCAACTCTAAGATCTGAATAGAGAAGTGCTTACTTTCTTGCTCTTGTCTTTTCTCTCCTCATTCCACTCAGTCTGATAAAATATCCTACTCCGGGCAGTTAGCACTCTTGCGCGGTACTTACAATAAGAAAAAGTACATCTTATTCTACTTATATTACATTATACAATAACGTTCTCAGATTTTGTTTCAAAGAATTTGAATTAATCGTCAAATTTATAAGTCAATTTTCAAGTTAAGTATGATTTAAGATTTTCACGGCCACGAATATCTATCCATCATCAGGGCAGATGTGTGATGATGATGGCTACATCTGCCCTGATGATGAACTCTGTAACGTTGTCCGAAACGTTGGCTAAAGAAGGAGTTAGCGCAAAACGGCATAACATCCCAAAAACAAATAACAAAAATTTTCAAGTTGCGTTATTTTTTCAGTTTTGTCAAGCAATTTTTAAAAATTAAATAATAACAAAACTTAAAAATTAACTATGTAATTTGATGAATTGTTAAAATATTGTGAAACAACTGGCCGTTTTACTTACACATCATACGTAATAGTCACCACCTGGATTGGCCTTAGTAACAACGCAATTTACAAATTTCTCTTATTGTATTGCGATAATCTCTCTTGTATAAATTATAGTAGAAATCACCTGGAAGATTTTCCGGGTCTTGCAATTAACATTTATTTATTTACAAGTATAAAAGCATCAAAAATATTGTCACTTCCAGTATCTAATAAAAAAAATAACTGGAAAGTTATTGAACATATTAATATCTCATCGATTGGAAGAAAGATTAACAATAAAACCAAATTATATTTCATAACACCAGAAAATGGTATTCCTTTGTATAATAATGCATGTAACTAAAAATAAGCTTAGTTTCACAGTGCAGAGATAAATTTACCGTTTTCTTCTTCGGAGTTTTATTTTGGAAGAAAATAAACTCAATTTTCAACAGACAGGTACTGAAAAATAGTTTGGCCGTACATCACAAAGTTTCACGTCTCTACAGGAGACAAAATTCTGCTCCATAAAGTGTAGCTAGCGATCCATATTTCTCAAAACAAACACCCGAACGTAAACACAAGACTATCTCATACAATCGAGTTGTTCGTTAGGAACTTGTTGTTGTCCTTTTATTAGCGAGGATATATTTATACTGAAGTTACCAGTTGGAAGAGAATGGAGATTTTAATAATGGGAGAAATGATGAAAAACTTTTTTATTCATTTGTTTTGTTTTTCTTGCAGAATTTTCATTGCATTGAACTTTTTCAAAAGGTCTATCATTCATTTTTATCGTTTAAATTTATATGTAATCTTTTAATGTTTTTTTCCAAAGAGATGCTAATCCCCACATAGAACATCAACATCAGTGACTTATCAAAGTAAATAAATAACAATGCGATATAGAGCAATCAAAATATTATGCACCGCTCTAACTAAACCAAGGAAAAGTAAGTTACTACTTTTAGGTTTCAAATATAAAAAAAAAATTCAATTGATCTGTAAAATCTGAAAAGAAGTTATTTTAAAACTATGCTTAAAAGGTTATTAAATTATTAATATTTTTTATTTGAAGATAATTTAAATATGTTTTAATATTACTGAGCGATTTTGTATTGTACTTGTAAGAAGATTTGTACAAAGGTAATGCAATTTGTTTATAAAAAACTTATCTGAATAACTTGGAACCTTACCATTGTAATCGAATGGGAAAAAATTGACATTATGTGTCTAAAACACATAAAGTACGTCAAAATGAAAACGTATAGATGTGTAACTTGAATGATACAACGCATGAGATGAAAAAATGAATGTTGAATATCGCACGAAGAAAGCATTAAATTATTGAAAATATGAACCATAAAAGGAGGTAAACAGAAGTAATCGACCTAATTTCGGCCAGGAAAATAATTAAGAAAACTCAAGGCCGCCCGAAAATCAACCCTCTGAGTCGACGAGATAAACAAGTCAAGTGGAAAAACGTAGCAGGGTAAAAGGTTTGGCAGGCGGGTATGGGAACCGCTGCCCCGGAAACCATTAATTGGAAAATCAACACCTCTGCCTAAGGTCATCCCAAGCTGTTTGATACGTTTGGTAACATAGCAGGGGGGGGGGGGGGTTACGAGGGGTGTGGTGTGTCCCGATCTTAGTGGCGGATGTGTTAACTAACCGTGGCCGGCCGGATAGGAAGAGGCCGGTTGAGGGACTCTTTGACTCTCTGTATCCATCACCTTCAAGTGTGGGAGAGATTCATGTCTGTGTCTCCTGGACACACTGACCCCCAGATTCGTACTCATTCCTTATACCATTTTCTTTAAAAGATTTTCCACACATCATTCCCATAGATTACATTGACCCTGACGGAAATTATTTTACAAAAAACTGGCTTTTTAGATATTCGTCCACAGTGAATTGATGGAATCTGATGTTGAAACATTTGAAGCAACAACAAACAACAAACTATGTTTTCATTCTTATATTTTATTAAAATAATACATTTTTATTTATAATTATTGTTTCTGTGGGAATAGAAAATGTTTCTAGTTGCGAGGCATACCGTGCAATTTGACGAATACAGGATGTCCCAAAACTCAACATTGTACCATATTTCAATATTCCAAGATACAATTTTTCTACGCAACTCTGTATATCACAGTCCAAAATAAAAATAAGAGTGCCTATGTCATACTCTAAAAAAATGTAATACACCAACATAGCAAGTTATTTAAGAAAATGCTCGTTTAGTGTAGTTTTTAAAATGGTTAAGAATTTACTATATTTTACCTCAGATTTTTTTTAAATAGCTGTATTTGGTAACCAGACCTGATACTCTAATAAGTGGGGATGCCATAACCCTAATGGTTCCGGACAGTTGCGAGCAATTAGGACCTTGTGCAGTATTAACATGAAAACATAAATAAGTGATTTTCAAGCCATATTAATAAAGTTTAAATTCCAATATGTCAGCCATACCATGTTATAATTTGAATTCCCCGCTGTAAGTCGGGTAATAAATTACAAAAGCCAACATTCTAAGTATCCAAAGTAGTGGCTTTGTGAAAATATGATTTTCTCATTAAGATTACAAATTTATCACTAGATTACTAAAATAACAAAATAATTTAAATAGGGGTAGATACTCTCAGCATCGCTCTGATGAAAGACAGTCTTTCAGAATTGATACGTTTGTTGTAATTGGTTTTAGACGTCTAGATATGCATAGATAGATACTTTTCAACATTCTTCTTTCCATCACCTTTCTTTCGCCACTCCTTATAGCCTCACTAAATATTATCCAATTTAGGGTTGCCATATACCTACTATCTTCGGATGGTTGGGAGCAGTTGGGACTTGTGCGGTGTTCAGATTTTTTAAAAATTTATTTGAAATATCAAACGCTAAAGCCACAGGCAAACTATTTTAAACCAAAAAGCAGTTATAATAACATATTACTTACCAACGTCCAGTCAAGTCTTAAGGCAATGCACCACGTCGTGTAACATTTTGAATCGGACCGCTAATAATAACACTCCTTGTGTAGATAGGTTTTAAATTTCCGTTTAACACCAGCCGCCTGTTTTCATTTATACTAGAAAAAAAACTTTGAAAAAAAAAAGAAAGTTCTGGAAAAAAATATTTTACGATCATTTTGAAAATAACTTAATTTGGCCACGTTATAGAATAAAATTATATGAGAAATTGTATTTTTAAGTCAATGATTTTGATCTTTGTAGCAGTTTTTATAGGACTGACACTTTATTTTTCTCTGGGCTTATAAAAAGACTGCTTGAAAGGCCAGGATGTGTTCTATTCGCAGTTTTCAATCAAAGCATCTAAAACAATTTTAAGCGATCAAATTTTCAAACCAAAAACACATGGTTTTTCGTTGCTACTTTATAGACACAATATGTACGTTTAATGGATTGTTCACACGAGGTAAGTGTTAAGTAGAATTTAATTGTAGCTTTTACGCGTCATATGCTATGTTTTTTTTATACTTTAGATCTAGACTGATACGCCCTATCTAAGATTGATGGACGGCGCACCAGTTAATAACGTTATATGTTATGAACCTTTAAATCTACTAAACGATTTAGTCGCTAATATATCACTCTACTAAATACTGGCAACGTGTAAATAGGCTTCTCAAATCAATTTTAAATGTATTTTCTCAAACAATTTTTCTCCGTGCGTATCTGTATTTCATCAGAAATCTGATTTTTACTTCCGCCTTCTTTTATGTTCGTACTTCTATTGTTAACTTTGCTACCTGCTTGATGAGTCGAAGATATTTCTCAAAAATAGGATCGCTAATATTTTGTTTTCCAAGAAGGGATATTAAAATGTACCTCACGTCTTTCCAATAAGAGCAATCAATTTATTTGTTCCCCATACGAACGGGAAGCAACAATTATTTGAACATATTGTTGGCAACGGAGCAAAAATATTCAATCATGCTTCAAGTAATAATGTTTTTTTCCATAGGAAAAAGTTCTCCAATTTTATTAACCGTCTATAATTATTTTCTCTCCGGCAACATCACATCTAAAGAATGTGACATTAAATTAGATAGAAAATTATGGTACGATTCGTACCTACACGGAGTAGTATTTCTAATTTATTAGGAATCTCTTCAAATTATTTCTAATCCGGTTAAAAAAACTTTTAGTAAAATATGAATATATCGCAACACCTAATCATGCTCCTGCATTTGCTTTGATAATACATGATGACAAAATACGAAAATATTCCGATTTTTATGAACACGTGTTCCGACATCGTTATATCGTCGAAACCTAACAATTCATTCGTTAAGGTGCAGGCTTGCAATCCCGTTTTAACCTGATTACGAATAATTTCAAGCATATGAATTTGTATGAAATTGTAAAAATTATGTTTCAATAAACGCCGATTGATCGACTTTGAAACTGAAACTGAACTGAACCAATTTAATGTGAAAAATCATTATTATTTTATGCATTCCTAACAACTGATTTTTTTCCGAAAATTTTTTGTCAGAATCATTTTTTACATAAAAAAGTCTACAATAGATGATCGATCTGGTTTCAAAATTGTAACATCAAAATTAATATGCTTATCAAGAGCTATTATTATGAAAATCTGGACCTGTAGTAAAAAGAGTAGGTACCTATTCAAGAATTAATAATGGTTCTTTAACATGAAGGTTATACGCCTACTCAGGAATGAAGAAAGCCAGAACTAGTTTTTCAAAGCTTTTATTATTTCCGTTTACTTACTAATCAATAATTAAAATTCTGTCTACGGTGCTGCTCATTGGAGCCAGTGAGACTATGGCATCCCCAATTGGAGTAAGTTGCGAAGCTGAAAGTAGTGAGGAGGAGAAGGAGATGGGAAAGTACCTGGCTATTCATATCTGGTCACCAATGACGGCTAAAGGCATTTCAAGCAAAGTTTAAATTCTGAATGGTTGTCTTATACCTGGGTGATACTGAAAGTATCTTCCACTCAAGAACGTGCCGTAATATTATCTTACATTTTAATTATTCTATTGTGAAATAACACAAATCAATCAAATAAAAAATTCCTTCTCTCGCTGCCTTCCGGATTGCTAGTTAAGAGCCTTACCCCTCGACCACGGATACTATCACAAAAACAATACCAGTGTCACAAATTCGTGACATGGGAGTTATATTTGAATAAAACTTGTAATTAATTGCAGAAATTAACTTTATAACTAATAAGGCTTTAAAGATGCTAGGCTTTGCACAATTTTAACTGATTTTATTTTATTTTGAAGACCTTATATTGTTTGAGAACCGTGTATATTTCATTAGTTAGAAGTCAGTGGAATATAATTCACCTATTTGTTCCCCTTTGTATGAAGTTCATTCTAACAATATAGAAAGAGTTCATCACAAATTTCTTAGGTACGTAAATTTTAAGCTCGAAATTCCAATTGCATATACTACACAACACACTATTTATATCAGTTTGATGAATTAATTGCATCGCTGTCTGACATGAAAATTGTGTCAGACTTGGTTGAATTACACAGAAAGTGATGACAATATTACATTCCATGTGCTGACTAGGAACACAACACAAAATTTAGCATTCTTCTGCAATACATATACAACCAACTAAAAGACACACTCATTTACCAATAGGGTGCATGATTTAGAAAACAGGTTTGGGAGTACTATTGAAATATTTACTGACTCCATCTATAGAATTAAGTGTAATCTGTACGAGCACTTTATTGAATCCTACAAATTGTAGTAGCGTTGGTAATTTCGTTTTAGCGATCTGTCTTATATGTAGTATTGTTCTAGTTTCTTATTATTTTATGTTACTGTTACATTTGGAAAAAAGTTTAGAACTAGCTTCAAACATACACCAACAGTCCTCTGTTCACCGGAGAAGCCCAAATATGTTATTATTATTATAATTATATATTTTTTATTACAAGATAATACATTACAAAATGATAACAAAGTTATAATTTATTATTCCCAGTGAGTTTACAAAACTAATTTCGGGCAAGACAACATTAGATTAAGGACAAGACAACATAAATACATTAAAATAAATAAACGCAGATGTTATTATGGAGTTCCAGAGAAAGATTGTGTTAGTCATTAATAAAACTGCTGAGGAAACAGCTTTTAAGAGCTTTTGCCAATGTTTTTTTGTTCGTTGCCGGAAGTTTTAAATTACTAGGTAATGCGTTATATTGATTTTGTGCAATGTATTGTAAGGAGTTAATTCCAAATTTAGTCGTGTAAGTAGATGACGATATATGTATTTGATTTTGTGCTGTATGTGCTGTATGTATGTCAGAATTAAAAACTGGTTTAGTGTTGGTGTGTGAGGAATGTTGAATTATTTGTAGAATGGCAGTTGTGATGTTATACTTTAGCAGGACCGTAAAAGGAAGTATTTGTGTCTGTGAGTATATATCTTTGACATGTATATCCCATGGCAGATTGTATATATAACGTACGGCTCTATTTTGAATGACTTGTATTTCGAAACTTTTTTTTTGGTAATGGTGCCCCAGATACTAACTAGATAACTCAGGTGGGAGTGGATCATAGCATAATATGTTGCATGCAGTAAAAGTGTGGGGAGCACACCTTGGAGTCGATAGAGTACACCGGTTATCGGGGAAATTTCGGATTTTACATTCTCAACATGGGAGTTCCACGAGAGGTTAAAGTCTATGAGTAACCCCAAATATTTCGTTACTTGAACATGTTGTAGCTTTTCATTTCCAAGAATGGTATTCATACTCATGTTATCTTGTTTTCCGAAAGTAAGTAATGTTTTTTTTTTTAAATTGAGGCTTAATATGTTTGATCGCAGCCATTTAGCCAGCTTTGCGAGATCTTTATTCATTAGAGCTTCAAGTTACTTCAGATTTTTAAAATGATAGTAAATCACAGTATCATCAGCGTAAAGTTGAAGTTTTCCCGAGATGTCACATTTAGTTATATCATTGATGTATAGTAAGAAAAGTACAGGTCCAAGAATCGAGCCCTGTGGCACTCCACATGTGATTTTTCCAAAGCCGCTTAGGTTTCCTCCGCTATCGACAATGCAAAATCTATCAGCTAGGTAACTTCGGTTATTATTATTATTAGTTATTATTATTATTAGTACTTATTTTCACCTAGCATCAGTAATGAAGTACTGAAATATGTAAACCATTTAAATTGCGATTTGGATCGATAACGTTATTTTTTATTTTATTTCATTCTATGCGCTTCCTAACAAAAAAACTAAAATTTCTACTAGAAAAAGTTGATACAGTAAAAATTTTGTACAAATGAATGCTCTAAAATGAACATTTTTTGTAATCTTTTCAAAATAATAAAATGAATTGAATCGTAACCACACTTTTGAATCTACTTACTTTCTAAAATCGGTGTTTCCACAGTAATAAAATAAATGTTCCATTTTATTTCTTTTCGATAGCGATCCACTTTCTTAGTATGTTTTAGTACTTTCTTGGTATTTCTGTGTATGAAATGAAAACATCTACGCCAATAAATTTAAGCGCACCGGCGGGAATCGAACCCGCAATAACCCAACTCAAAGTCAAATTCGGCGATCATTACACCATGGAGCCAGTCTTGATATCATAAAAAATGCATTGAGGTTAAAAAAATACGAGAAGCTCTTTTGTTCTAAAGGTCTCCTTATCAAATATGTATGTCTTAACCTATTCTCTCGCAAATCCACAGGGATTAGGGGGACGGAAATAAACTGTGACCTTTAATTTAACGTTCAGCTTCATTTGCGGTTTTCTTTGGAAAAACATAATGTAATAACCCAGACTGGGTTTCAATGGAATTAGTTTCACTCATTTTTTTACGCAGAGCTGCTTAAAGTATTTACATAAAATTATGCAGATCGATATGAAAAAAAATGTGTAACGGATTTATTTGGTACGATATAGTAAAGATGTGTCGGGAAAAGAGCGGTGTATTTTCAAATACTTGGGGTACTGTTCAGCGCCACACTTTCATAGTTGATTTTCAACTTGATGCTACTCTGAAAACTATCAGCGGGACATTAAAATCTACACCTCTCCCTCGACTCCCCGTACTTGCAAATATAACCCCGTCAAATTTCAGAAGAGAGATTGGGACACTGAGTGAATACACGAAGGCACTGCAAAAAAGCGCAAAACCTTTGCAAAATGATGTCGTCTCTCACCTTGCATGCCGTTGAAAGTCCCGAAAACCCCCTGGATGGAAGGAAAGAAGATCCTCTGAATACCCCTCACTCCAGAAGATAGGTGGAAACTTGAGTGGCAATCGGCCGACGTAAGAAATGCTAATCTCGTGAACGACCCCACCGAGAAACAGTCTGGATTCTCACTGCCGCGTAAACTCTGGTATCAATAGTATAAGGTCCTCCCTCAGCCAATATGCTCATATGATGCACAGGTGGGGCCTTAAATAGTAGGCGATGTGTAATGGCGGTGCAGTGCAGAACACCGAACATGTGGTCAAAGAAAGCCCGCTGCGTTAATTCCCCGGCGGGATTGAAAAGATCCACATAGAGCAGGCTCCATTTTAACGTAAGCAGTTTATAACAGTTTACAACAGTTTATAAAATAAATATAAAAAATAACACAACATTACGTTTAAGTTAAAAAATACATGATTGGTACCATTGGAGACGCATACCTAACCATTAAACATCAATATAAAATTAACAATTTTTCTCTCACCTCTTTCAATAAAATTAATGATCTTGGCATAATTTTTAAACCAAATTTAATTTTCCTTCTCATACCAATAATGCTTGGCTTCATTCTCCGTAGTGGCAGAGACTTATCTTATCAACATTAAATTTAATATATCATTTTTTAGTTTGAAATGAAGTCAAATATAATTTTTCCATCCACTTTAAATCCGCTCCGATTCCATTGAAAAAGTTCAGCATAAATTTCTAAAATATTTTAACCATAAATTCGGTCTACCAACCAGAAACTATGAATTGGAACCACTTGATGAAAGAATTTTAAATTATTATAACTCGCAGATAGAAGGTTCGTTTCTTACTGACTTGAATTTTTTAAATTGTTGGAATTATAGACGGCCCTGATTTATTGAGCCCAATCACCTTCAATATACCAACTAGAAATACTCGATGGAAAATAATTTTTATGTCAGGATCATTATGTCAGGACTGAGAAATTTAGATACTTGTAGCTAGATTACAGATAGAGAAGTTGTAGATGTGTTCATCTGCAAGGAATATATTTACAAAAAATTACAAGATAGTACGAAAATAGATTTAATGTTGTTTGAAATGAGATCCCTGTGGCGTATATGTTGTAAAACCATGTATGATCGTGTGAGAAATGTGGAGATCCGCAGAGAGTGCAAGGCTGATGGAAGCAAAATGAGTAAGATTAAGAACGGGAAGCTTAGACGGTTTGGGCATGTAGAGCGAATGTACGTAGATCTGTATATGTTGACGATCAAAGACAAGTCTTATCATATCTGAGTGGAAGAGAATTGTGTAGCTTTGTTGAAAATTCGTTATTTATTTTTTTATAATTATTTAAAATTAAAAATGAGTGAAAGATTTGAAATAGATTATTTGTTAATATTATAAACTGTAATATAATTTTTTTAAATTTTATTATTTTTATTTATAATTATTTACAAATTTTTAATCGATCGGCTAAAAATTACACTTATGAAGATGGCAATAAAGTTGAATTGACCGCTTAACACCAGCCGCCTGTTTTGATTTTTGCAAGAAAAAAAACATCGCCAAAAAAAAAACATCGGGCACAAATATTACAATGTTTTACGATCAGAACTTAATTTGCCACATTATACAATAAAACCATAACCGAAAAGCGGTTCGTGAATACAAGATTTCGACCTTTAAATCCGTTTTTATGGGCTGAATGCTTTAATTTTTTCTGGGTTTATACAAAGGCCAATGTGTTCTACTAGCAGGATTTTAATAAATCATTTAAAATATTATTAAACGATCAAATTTTCAAACCAAAAACACACGATTTTCCATTATTTAGTAGAGCTTCGCCTTAAAAACTATTTAAAACCGCTGATTTCTAAACGGTTCGAGTTTGAATATGACGTAGCTGCTCGTTGCGAATTGCGAAGATAGCTGTCATCGGGGCGCTATTTTTACATTTGGATTTTTGGATAAATGTGCGAGATGAACTGAATATAACCAACAGTTTAGTGAATATCTGTATGACAATTACCTCTTTCCATTAAAATAATATTATTGAGCTTAACCCTTCGTCCTAATTTGTTCACCTTTAGAAACAACTCTTATTGTCTCATAAAAATCGTTGTATCTCCCTTACTCTCATGGTGATATATATACTCGTATGATCTTAACGGTGTTAGAAAGAAAAAATACTATTCCTTATTTTTATGCAAATATAAAAATTAACCACAGAATAATTAATATGTGTTCTTTTATGAAAGCAAAGGTTCCGAACGCAATATGAAAAAAATGAAACTTTTATTTTTATTTTATATGAACAACCGACAAAAAATTGAGGTTACAATAACGTGTGTAATTCATTTATAAAATGCGTATAGTTTTAGAAACTAAAAAATTAATAATATAATGTGAAATCGTATTTTATCACCTTTCCAAAGCAGGTTTTAGTTTTTTGATACAATCAGAAATGTTCTACACAATTTCATTTTTTTTTTTTTTAGTTTTTTCATCAGGGCAGATACGTGACACGTCAGATGTTGACTGAGACATTTGCCCTGATAATGAACACTGTACTGTTGCCCGAAACCTTTAAAGAAAGAAGTGGCGTAACACGGCATAATATCCCAAAAAAAATCACTGTAATACTTTTGGCCGTGAAAATCTCAAATTTGAAGAGATTCAAATTAGCAATACTCAATATTAAAATTTATATTCTTTCTCTGTGCATTAATAATGTTTGCGTTGTGGAGGGGGAATAGAACTGTAAACCTTCTGACTTGTATTATACGTAGACCATTGGGCATTTATGATTAAGAAACCTTTAGAACATATCTTTAATATACCTATTAAAAGGAAATAAATAACAATTAGTGAAGGAAAGAGAAAAACTAAGTATCGTTTATAGCATATTTTTTTAATAACCGCTCGCTAAGAATTTGATATAAATTACAATGAAAAGATGGTTAACGGACATAATTTAATTGTCTTTAATGGGAAAGATATGAAGGAGATGCAAAATATGGTGTTTTTGTGGTGTAATAATGGCATTAAGAGTTAATGAGGTTTGATGTTGTTTTGGCTGCTGAAGATCAGCGAACCATGAGTTAAATTAGGGTCATGCTAAAAACAGTTTTGCCAACAGATAAATTAATTAAATTTTTATTGGTATTTACACTAGTTTCCAAGAAAATTACTAGGTAAGCTCTTAAAAAAATGTTTTGAGGTAAACGATAATGCCTTCTCCATAATCTATTATTCAAAAACGCAGAATAAAATCAAAACTGAAAAAAAATGAAACTTAATATTCTTGCAAAATTCCATATAAAATTCCATTTACGAAGAATTTCTTAGAAAATATGTACATATGTAGAGAATTCAAATGAAACATGCAACAACGTTTAATTGTGCCTGAAACCATTGTTCTGTTATCTGTGCCAAAGTTAGCAAAGGTTTGGCTAACTCAAAAGAATGGCAGATGACAGGAGAGCAAAGGCCATGACCAAGTGAAAACTTCCAAGAGGTAGATCTAGATAAAATTGAACTAAATGCGAGAAGAAAACGCCAGCGGGATGGAAGGCCTGACTACTGAAAAATAATTGCTAACAGGAGATTGTGGAAGGAGTCTTGTACGTGGTCGCGAGGTAAGGGTATCGCTGGTCGCTGATTGAAAACCATCCTTTCGCAAGTAAATTTATATTTTATTAATTCATGATGTTTCAAAATTAATTCATTCAAAAATAATTTATACGGACCTACCTATTGTATTTTAAGCATGTTCCAGAGCGAACAATACATTCATTGAGAGTAAGTATCGCCCTGATGAAAAACCAACATTCAGATTTTAAAAGTTGCTTGAATGGCTTTAGCCGTGTTTTGTGAATAAATCTGATTAGTCGGGTAATTCCCCACATTCCTCTTTCCCATCTTCACTACCTCCACAACATAACCCTTTTGAGAATACCAATGTTTCTCTGGCTCCAGAAGATTGAAAGCAGTTGGGACTCACTCTCTTGCTTTATTCACATAAAAAGAGGCCAAAACCCATCCTGGGATATAGTATAGTAATATAGAACATAGAATCTTTGAACATAATATTATGAAAGTAGGCATAATATTGTAGGCAATGCTGCCTACAAACTCCGCCGGCACGATGAAATTAGGAACTATTGATGTCTATAAAAATTTATTCGTTTTAATTATTTTTTAGTACCAAATTAATGCTATTTCCGCACATCTTCTCTATCCGTAAAATTAATTTGATCAAGGTAAACCTACAGAGTGGGACAGACATAACCGTCTTGGGGTACGTAATGAGGCTGAATGCTGTGAGAAATAGAAGGTTGGGGAATGCCCATCAATTCAGACCGGTCAGTGGTTGAGTGGGCATAGCGCTTGGGTCTCACCCGAGCGTCGCGTGTTCGATTCCTCGGCTGGGTAAGTCCTCCATCATAACACAAGCAACATTTTCGGCTTTCTGTGGTGGTAGTAGGAGATTTTCAAACATTGTTGGGTTATCCGTGACCCGGGAATGTTTGTCTTTCTTTTAAAAAAAAAAAAAAAAAAAAAAAGATCTAAGCTTTAAATCAAATCACTAAACACGGCTATTTCCGTTTCGATCAAAGTTTCAATTTAATGGCAGATTTTTGCTCAAAATAACTTTGCAATTCGGAAAACAATAGACATTTTCTGTATTTATCATCAACAGCACCACTGAATTACTTCTATCTCCATTTAAAGGTGTTTTTTATTAAATATGATTTAAGATTTTCACGGCCAAAAGTATTTTTGTTATTTGTTTTTGGTGTGTTATGCCGTGTTGCCCATATCCTTCTTTAGCCAACGTTTCGGACAGCATTGCAGTGTCCATCATCAGGGCAGATGTGTTATTTTACAAAATCACCAAAACAAATAACAAAAAAAGTGTTTTTTATTGTTTTTGTGTTTAATTCGTGGAACTCCATTTAATTTTTATTTTTTTAAATTTTAATTAAAATCAAATATAATAATATAATTATCAAGTTCTGCAAGTATTTTTTGGTTTTTGTTATTGTTACAGCTGTTAGCGCCCTTGAGGTGATTTCTCACGAAAACGGCGCTATATAAATTAGCCAAATATTATTTCGGCTTTGAAGGCCATTTTCAAACTGTGGTTTCAGCCACGTTTAGACGAATTATTAATATGATTCAATTTTACCCCCCCCCCCCCCAATTTAAAATGATTTATTACCGGTTAAACCAATTTACTGATAAAATTATAGTGACAAAAGATTTCATTTTTTATTTTTCAAAATACCCCCACAGAATATGAAATCTATTGCCAAAAAATACTTGTAGAACTTAATGATTATATTATTAAATTTGATTTTATATAAATTTTTTTTAAAGGTGTGTTAAATTGTTAATGTGTGGAGTTATCATGGAACCGAATTTGCTTTTTTTTTCAGTATAAATCACGAAAATTTTGCTAGAAAGAAATAGATTTCTGGTTGCCATTGGTGCGATGGGTTTCTTGCAATTTACCCACATCTATTTATAAATACATCTAGAACACGCTTCGAACACTCTGGGGCTTATTATTCATTCAATACAACATTAATAATTGAATCCTTGCCCTTTTGTGAAGATTCACGCATTCCAGGAAAGATCTTAGGTTAAGGTTATTTAAAGGATGAGGATAAGCTAAATTCTGCTTATATCTCAGCTGAAATTTCACAGATTTTTGTTATGTAATACACCCAAGAAGCTTATATAATATAAATACTAAAAATGCTATTGTTATTGATAGATTTTTGCTAGAAAATGTTCATTTTTTCTCATGTCAAAATGGGTGAACAAAATATTATATACTTTGTCATAGTAAAGAAAATAAAATAATATAAGAAAACTTAAATAATAAATTAAAACGATTAGATAACTTAGAAGCCTTAGAAATAAAGAAATCCCTGAATAATAATGAATTCATTCACAATAAACAAAACTTTTTTTTTCATATCTTGGACACGTTCCCTTTCACAGTCCGTTCTATCTTGTCCCCCAACTCTTTACTAATCCCTGGTCACGCCTCCCCCCCACTTCAATACTTAATAATATGTTATGTTCCCCCATTGTTTTTTTAATTTTAAGTCAGTATGTACCCGGAGGAAGAAATGTTTGTTCCGAAACCGGTCGGAGTATAAAAAAATGTTGGTTCAAACACCGTAACATTTTTTCTTTTTTTTTTATATTCTGAACCCAAAAATAATGGAATTTAAAGATACGAGGCGTATCCAGAAAGTAAGTGTACTGAATTTTTGTAGGTTACAAAATTTTGTATTGAAACAAAAATATTACATGGTTTCCGTAGTACATATGTAAGCTATTTTTCGATATAGTCGCCATTCCTCTCAATTCAGTTGGTGAAGCGGGTTATCAACTTTTTGATGCCTTCCTCGAAGTAGTTTCCCGCCAACCCCTTCGTCCAGTTCTCCACCTCTTCCTTTACCTTCTCGTCGGTTGAAAACATTTTTCCATCCATGTACAGCTTCAGCTTAAAGAGATAATAATTTGAATGTGCTAGGTCAGGGGAATGCGCGGGTTGGTTCAGGACATCCATTAAACGAGACAAGCAGTTCCTTCGTGGCGTTGGCCGTGTGTGGTCTGGTATTGTCGTGCAACAGGCTGACTCCTTTTATCAGCATGCCTCTCCTCTTGTTTTGAATCGCCTTCCGCAACTTTTTTAGGGTCTCACAGTATCTCGAAGAGTTGATGGTCTCCCATTGAGGCAGATATTCAATCAAAATTATGCCTTGACAGTCCCAAAACACGGATGTCATGATTTTCTTGGCTGAAATTGTGGTAATGAACTTTTTGGCGGAGGGTGAAGAGGTGTGACGCCACGGTTGAGACTGCCTTTTGGTTTCAGGCGTATAATGTGCAACCCAAGTTTCATCTTCAGTAACGATGGAGCGGAGAAATTCATCTCCATGGAGTTTGCAGCGCCTCAAAAACTCTTGTCCGGCTTCAACTCGATTCAACTTCAACCGTGTTGGTCTGTCAGCTGTTTTGGGACCCACCTCGCGGACAGTTTCCGATACCAGAGGGTTTCTGTGATGGGTTTCGTGTAGTAGAGATCTGGAGATTTGCGGAAACATCACAGAGAGTTATTCCGCAGTCAATCTGCGATCGTCACGGAGCGTTTTTTCGATTTTGTCCACAATTTCGCACAATTCACATCACAATTGAAGGTTTTCCGTTCCTCCGATCATCATGCACAGACGTACGACAGTTTTTAAACTCGCGATACCACTTGTACACACTCGTACGATTCATAGCTTTATCACCATATGCAGTTTTCACATCATTATAAACCTCAAACGGAGGTTTTCCCTTCCAAACGAGATAACGGATGACGCCGCGTATTTCGCACTTGGCGGGAGATTGGATTGACATTTTTCGCGAAACGTGTTGTCGCATCAACACTTCTCAACGTACTGACCTTGAACCGGTCTCGTTGCGGAGGGGAAGAGTCAGGCTACACAAGTGTAGTCATGTCGAAAATAAAATTCATTCTGTCGTGAGAGCCTCAGTACACTTACTTTCTGGATACGCCCTTTCGTATGTTACCGCAAAGTTAGTTGTTGATCCACTGTTAGTTAATCTTGTCGAAATTAACCCTCCGGAAAGATTATGGAGTACTTATTTATTATTATAATCATTTTAATTTTCTTTAATCAACATGGACAAGGACAACAAAGAAAGAAAGATCTCTCGATATCTCGATCTTCAATCGAATGCACTTTATGATGAATTTCAATAGAAATTCATCACCTCACTTTTAATAATTGTAATTACACCTATATGTAATTTTTTTGGTAATGTTACGTTATCGGCGTAATATGTACTGTCGTTTGCCATTATACACTTTAGAGCTTTCCTATGCCAAATTAATGTAAAATTATATTATGTTGTAGTCGCGGTAGAAAATAATACAAGTACGTAGAAATACGCACAGGTAAAAAAAGATAAAATATACCCTCTTGCTTATGTACCTGGTGGTTTACTGGAAGAAGCAAAAAATGATTTATTTTATTAAAGATTTTGTGTTCTTTGAAGCTGAAGAGAGAAATAAAGAAAATAAAAATAAAATATTTCTTTACCATAATACATCTATTTTTATTAACAGTTCATGAAAGATCTTTTGAAACTCAAAAAAATGTACTCGTACATATTTTTTTGGTTTGAATGAGAATTGAACCTTCCTACCCAGGGAAGGGAAGGCAAATTAGTGAACTGTGCTTTAGCGAAATCCTATGTGTATGGTACCGAGATTTATTTCTTATTTTAACTGTTGTAATTTATCAGAGAGTTGCATGTATGTGTGAGTGTGTTAGTATTGTCATCGATAACGAGTCAATCTGCCCAGTTTCAGATCGATCGGATGTTGGGATGTGGGTTAATTTTCAATTCTTAGATTCCACTTCATTCATTCTTTCATTCATTTTTTATTCATTCATTAAAAAAGACAAAATTTAAATTTAAAAACATGTGTTAAAAAATAAACAAAATAATATTGTCCGATTAGATCGTGAAAGTAAATTATAATGAAGGTGATAATGTTTTTAAAAACTTTCGATAGCATTGGTGTTTGCAAATTAATTCAAGCGTGTGCTCTTTAAAAATATGTTTTGCTTATTGCGAAGGTTGTGTGCTTAGCAACACGGCTGATAACACGAGAGCAACAAAGGAAGAAGTTGTTTTCGCGCTTGATATTAAGAAGGAAACCTTAGGAACGCAAACGTAGACGCTGTAGCAAAAAAATATAGCATTCATTTTATTCATGATCCTGGAGTTACGTAAATAGTAAAGTCAACATGTAAAAATACATTATTCTGCTTTCTGCTTGAGGAAATTTGCTAGAACGCTGAGTACACATTCTCTCTTCAGTTCTATTACCTCCTGAAAATACTATTCTCGTTTTGTAACAGGGTGAAATGATTTTCAGGGAATTAATATTTCAAAGCAGTGCACGCTACGCCTCTTCATTTCCCCGCAGCACACCTTGAAGGATTCAGGGGTTATGTATATTTTAATGATTCAATAGATAGTCGATAACCGAGAGTTACAGGCAAATGACTTTGAAGAGAACAAGTTTGGTTTATTTGTGCACACCCATAGTTTTAAATGTTTCAAAAAGTGTTTAGAACTAGTTTGGAATAACCACTTGCAGTCCCTTTTACCCCTTAAATGAAGCGACCTATATCAATTCCGTTAAAATTTCATTCAATTTTTAAAAATGGATCCACCACTATAACTCAACACAGGCTTGTCCTAGTGAGGTTAAAAATTCTAACGCAAAAGGTACAATATAAAGAAACAATAAACTGTAAGTAACTTACTTTAGGTAACTGTAATGTTGGATTCGAATAAACTTACAGCATTTTTTACCTTATAATTATAATGTATGTTTAATGAATGCTTGCTAAAGGCACAGTAAAAAAATACAGAAAATATTCTTAAAAGCACATTTTTGTTCACAGCAATGGAAAATTCGTATCAAATAAATTTCTTGGAGAATTCACGAATCACAGTCAAAGCTCTAATTTCTTGGTTAATTCACGAAACAGTCAAAGCACACATTTATTGGAAAACTCTTGGATCACAGTCAAAGGACAAATTTCTTGGAGAACTTACGGATCATAGTCAAAGGACAAATTTCTTGGAGAACTCACGGATCACAGTCAAAGGAAAAATTTCTTGGAGAACTCACGGATCAGTCAATGCACAAATTTCACGGAGAACTCACGTATAACAGTCGAAGGACAAATTTCTTGGAGAACTCACGGATCACAGTCAATGCACAAATTTCTTGGAGGACTCTCGAATGCATAATTTTTTATTGTTCCTCGAATAATTTAGGGCATTTAATAAAATAAAATACCAGAATAACATAACAGCTAATTTACGCCAAAAATAACTAAATAGGCTTTGTAAGTTTAGAATTGAAAAAATTGTGGTTAGCATTTAAATATTTTTGAAAGGTTAGCTTCGTATTTATTATAAAAGCAACTTCTTAAAAACGTATGAAACTTTCTTCGATAGACCAACGCAAAAGGTTCAACCATTCGTCTTTCATATTAAATTTGAATTACTCGGTAATAATATAAGTGCTGGCGTTTTTTTCTAGCCATTGACCACCACTAAACAGGTCACTTCTGTTGTTACAAGTAACACTAATGGGTAAACAATTATAAAACTCCCGAGTCTAAATAATATTGCTTTATCTTTTTAGAGGTTAGGGTGTGAATCCGGGCTTTTTACCCTGACCGTTATAGAGTTGAATTATTGGTTTCCGATGCGTCAAAAGATTGCTATTAGTATTATCTAGTTATTTTTTTTCAAAAAAATAGAAACAATTTTTACTGTAGATTGTATACCCACTCTAAGAAAAAATCATTTAAAATATAAAATAAAAATAATATGAGCACCCGATGAGATCTTCTTATCGGGACAACGCCTCTGACTGCTCGACCATTGGGACCTTATTATTTTATGTCATTTTTGTCGATGTCGTATTTCAATAGCAGAATTAATCCTCAACTAAGTTTTGGCTGCTATATTTTTGAATGATTACGGAGTTTAAAATAATATGTTTGTAACCTAAATAGTATCTCGGATAAACATTTCCGATTTTTATTTGTATGGGACACCTATCGATTTTTTTCCAAATGAATATTCCATTTTTTATTGGAATAACCTTTCCTTTAATGTTTGAACATTATACCCATCAATGTAATATATCATTGAAGAAATGATAATACTAATAAATCTAAACAAAATATCATCCGATTTCCAGTGTTGAAACCGTATTTTTTTAAATTTTCTGTTTCATATAATTCTTTATAAGTAGTAGATATAATTGATATATAAATAATATCTTCTTCTAAATGAAACATAATTGTCTGAGTAAAAAAATACATTTACTTGGCTCTTGATATTATAAAATATGCGAACCTCGAAGTGTCTTGGAGTAAAATAATTTTACGTGAAAGCTCGTTTTCTAGCGAAGACGCAGAATCCTGCCATCTGTACGGGAACAAAGATACCGCGGAACATCCCCTAAAATGTTTTAACTCTTGTCGCTAGATGGCAGGGGTAGTCTGATTCACTCATCGGGTGAATGCAAAACGTAAGCCAGCTTTCGAATAAATATCACAGGTAGAGATTTTGATTTTTTTTGTTTGGTTCACTGTTTTTTCATAGCCGAAAATTACATGAGTACTTCAGTATTTCTGAAAATCAATTATTATAATAAATTTATTTCATTTATTTATTTATTTCACGCCTATTAAGGCTTTTACATACATTACTTCAAAACCACAAAGACAAACTAAAAATAAATAATTTACATAAATTACTTCAAATCCATAAAGACAAACTAACAAAAAAGTCATTAAGCACCAGACCGAGAACCTTAGGACAAATAATAATCCCTAAACTTAATACTACAACAGCCCAACATCATTACACATACTCAACAATAAAATGCTTTAACGAACTCCTTATAGAAATAAAATCCGAGAGGAATTATGAAATTTTTAAACAAAAACTCAAAAAACATTTTACTATTAAATAATTTTTAAGTATGTGTTACGATGTGCCAACCTATATTTCCATTGTGTACAAAACAAATGCCATCTTATATTTTTCATTATGTATAAATTTTTTTTTTATTATGTAAGTACAAAAAAAATAAAAATAAATTGCAACTTATATTTTCATTATGTATAAAAACAGTAGTCCTTCATGCATCCAAATTGTAACAACTAATAAGTATGTATAGTACATACTGTCAATTTGATAGTGCTCCCTCCCTAAACACGAGAATTTCTCAATTAGGGAGGTATTGTTACGACTAATATTATATACTATATATATATATTGGTTAATTGTGTATTATATGTATATTGGTTAATAATAAAATTTAAAAAAAAAGAAAAAAAATATATATAGAAAAAATATTTACAAAATTATAAACGAAAATAGTGCAGGAAACGACTATTTAAAACAATTGAAGAAAAATAAATATAAAGTCAAAATATCACTGAACTTGATCTACACACTTTTAACACTTTTGGATGGCTATATAATATAAGTTTATCACTATGGCGATTAATGAAAATAAAATACAGAGAAGCAATAATTTTGAGATGCTCTATATGCATTTTTGGTTAATTAAAGTTCGTTGGGAAGTTTGTAGTGTGTTTTAGGAAACACGCTATGCATGAAAGCCCAATTTATAAGAACCAGTTTATTGCTCCAAATTTCGATTGTCACACATAGGGGCGTCGCCAACTTTCAAGCATCAATCATCAATGTGTATCATTTTACCTAGCCGGGGCCCTCTCCGACATTTAATGTCTGCCATTTTTACAGCATCTCCAAAGATGATATATTATGCCCTAAAAGAAACTTATTTCCAACAGGGGTCTTTTTTGTGGAGTTGATGTTAAATAATAAAATAAAAATCGGTCCCTGACTGGAGCCCTTACCCCGAGGCTGGAAACCTAGGCCGGAGCCTCTCGGGCCAAGGCAAAAGTCCGGTCCTGACCGGATTTTACGTAGAAGGTTGCAGCTAAAAAGGGGGGCAAGAAAATTTATTGAAATCATACATTAATTTCGAATGTATATCTATATAATCCTGATGAATGTCATCAATAAATTCTTATAAACAATCTTGAAATATTTACAAAATCTTTAATTCTTTAAAACAGCTTTACAGGCATTTCTAAACTGGGCCTAAGTCTCTATGAAGGGCTGCGTTCGTGACAGACGAGAAAAATATCCGAAACATGATGTGAAACACGATTCTTCAATTATTATTATACTTAAACTAAAGGTTTTTGACGTGCTAAAATGTTCGCGTGTTTGCGATTCGTGTTCTGATTTTATATGACAATACGATAAATCAGAAGGCGTGGGATAATAATTGTTAATGTTTTTTTAGTTTACGTTAAGTAAAAACTGGTAACTTTGAGAAAAAATATTATTTTCAACCTTATCCTATTCTAAAAAATTCAAAAAATTTGCAATATTTTCCTGTATTTTTCTCTAATTCGAAAAAAGATTATTTACCTACTATTATACATCCTTATTTATAAAGAATCTCTTCAAATTATTGGTAATCCGGTTAAAAATCGGATTGCAGGCCTTTAACTAATAAATCAACAGGTTACTTGATAAAATTTTAGTATATTATTTCGGTTCCATGATAATTTTAAAAAGTGATATAAAGTCATTAGAAACGATGAAAATTTTTTTTTAACCTAACCTAACCTACTTAATCCAGTTAATAAAGTTTTTGTTTCATCACTTTCCATGACTTTATATAACTTTTTAAAGATGTGATGAATTACCGTTATGATGATTTATCCTGTCACCATTATTTCGAATGCAATATCACGATGTCAGAACAAATTATCACAGTGTTCCGACATCGTGGTAATTTGGATAACGGAAACCGTTGGAGTCCTGCAATCCCACTTTCAACCAGATTACCAAGAATTTTAGGAGATTTTTAATACATAAGTAATATTCATTTTTCTCCGTGTGCACACAAGGAAATCATTTTTTAAACTTGATTCGTCATTATAGGTATATTTTTTAAATAGCAAACCGTACCTACGTCCTTTATTAAACCCTCATTACTAATACCACGATATATTTTTTCATGGTTTAATTATCCAGTTTTCTAAACAATATTTGAGATTATTTGAAAACGTTTCATACTACGCCGTCAGTGCTGGAAGTCGTGCGTGTTCACGAAGGCTACCGCGGAGGCTGGGCGGTTGTGCGGAAAGAAAAATCGGATATCCGGTGGCCCATTGTTCAACCGAGCCTCCCTTCACAATCAATGGCGATGCATTCTCAAAGATGAGCTGGAGTGGCTATATGGATTTAGGGTGCTCGTTTTGATACTCACTTTTGTTTGAAATCAGTATTTTATATCAGTATTAAATGTATTAAACAGAGAAATGTTGAGGACTTTGAAGACTGACCACGAGACTGACGTATAAATTAAAAAGATAGTAAAAAACTATAACATAGTGTTAACTGTTGTTTCAATATCTCTTCTTCATCATCTGTTCCACGAGAATACTTGAATATTGCGTTGACCACATTATATTTATTTATATGGAGATTCAGACTGCGCAGTGCGTACCTACTATATATAAAAATCAAAAAAAAAAAATTAAAGTAGAGTCTTTAAGATTATAAGTGAAACACGGGGGGTTTTTGCAACAACCGGCGACCATTGAAATTAGTAGAGTAACAAAACAAGGTGCAAATAAGTTGACACAGGTGAAGCAATACTATTATTAATAAAATGAAAAGCAATAAAATTGTTTTACATTAATATTAATTAATTCTGTTGGTGTTCCGCGTTTTGCTTTGCCATAAAAGCTTAAAAACTTCAGCATGGTTTCATATAGTCAAATTTGAAATTAGTTATATGAAGTACGAAATAAGCCCTGATAAAACTCGAGTCAAAGCGAAACCAGAACGGTTTCAATCACATTAGTAAACAGAAGTGTATATTAAAGTCACTCTGTTTTATTGAATTATTATGATATTAAAGCTAAACTTATTTTCTAAGCCATTGGAAGCGGGAGATGCAAACAACCTCCATGGCCTCAAGCCAATACTGTGCTATTTTATTATGTGTACTAACTGTCATAAGTAAAAATATGATATCAAACTGGGTTAGCTAACTTTAAAAATTTTGCCTTTGTTTGAATTTTACTGAATTGTCTTGATAGGTTCATTGTTACAGCGCAATTCATTAGGGATAATATCATATTTTGAATGGTTTGGTAAATACGAGTATGATTGTTTTGCATTTGGATTGTTATAAAAATCGGTGTTTTATATCTGTAGATGTTTTCAGCTTAAAAAATAAATTTACGGATTTCATTTGATCACTTCTTTTTGTAGCATGAATTTATGCATTAATTGAAGATGCAAAATTTAGAGTAATTTTCGCAGTGTGATTATTTTTATTACTTACTCGTAAGTTGTGCGATTTCATCGATATGTTGGTTGGTGACTAGAATAGAAGGTAGGTAGGTAATTAGATGTTTTTACTGAATCTGAGTATTCCCTTTCAAAACTCGCACCTTCCTTCCTACTTGGAATTTTTTCGCAATCGAATTTGTTCATTTGTCCAACTAACCCAGAAGTGCCATGAAACTTTCGGTTTCTTCTTTAGTGTAAATTTAAAAAAGAGCGAAGACTTAGGAGCCGAGCACTTGGGAGCTAAGGCGAAAACTGAGAACAGCATCAAATCAATAAGCATCCCTTATCTAAGAACGTCTAATTGATCAATTCCAATCCGTCGCCTTATAAACGTTTGAGATAGCGTTTTGAATAAAGAGAGGCATTCAGGACATTTTCCAATTATCGGAAAACCGAGTCGCCTTACGATTTTTTCAGGTCATTAGTTTGCAATTTCGGAGTGTTTGAGTTCGCGACTGCTTTATTCTTTAGGTGGTTTAACAGTAGAGGACGACAACGGATTGTACATTTTTTTGTATTCATGTTTATGAATGATCTATAACGCATTTATTTAGTTTGCGTCGTTATTTTCTAATCATAATTATTCTTAAATTACCGTATCATTTGGAACACTAAAGACAAAAACCGATAACCACGTTTTTGGACGTCTTAGTGCTTCTGAAAGAAACTAATGTGATTGCCATTTCAGTAACCTAGTAGTAGGTTTTAAAACAAAATTATAGTCAACAATTTCCTTCCAAATTGGCATTAGATCAAATGATTGTTCAATTTTTTGTTCTTTCTTATTCATTCGCGTTGCATTAGTTGCCAAATAAAATTTAATTTTCAATTATTTATGTTTACAAAATTGTGTATTTTTTCTGTATGTATTCGAGATGCCTGATATCCTTGATATTTTGTGTGTAAAGCGTATTTTATTTGTGACACTACCTGTCACTAACCACTTTCTGACGTACCTTGACGACTTGTTTCCTGCATTACTTGATACTAGTTCCAATAGATCTAACATGATACGTGGTCATATCGAAAGCTTGACTTATTTGTCGAAAATTCTACCAAATTATGACCATATTCTCTAACTATATTCCATAAATTACATGTGTGTATTACACCCTCAGAATATTGCTTATTTTATCGTAAAATATAAGATCCATGTAACATGGCAACGTAAAAATTTGGTGTCGACAAATTTACGAATGTAAGATATTACATTTTTTAAAAATCTATTTCGTCGTTAAACTGTGAATGGAAGAATTTATTTCATCCCAGTGCACGCACAATTGGAGATCTCTGCGTTCAATTTGAAATTTAAACTTTGATCTGAATCTCTAGAATTAAACTGCTCAATCATCCCCAGGGCGCCAATTTTTCATAAGTGTTTCAGGGATTTACGTAAGCGATTGTCATTATTTAAAAAAATAAATTAATTATAATTTATACTTTCACAACTCGCTGCACTTCAAAGTATGAAGTTATTCAGAACGAAGGGATGCGAACTGTTTTGTAGAGAAATTAGCATATTATAAATAAAAATAAAAGAAAAAATAAAATATTATAGATAAAACATAAAACATTCGATTCCTCGGCTGGCTAAGTCCTCCATCACAACACAAGAAACATTTTCGGCTTTCTGTGGTGGTAGTAGGAGATTTTCAAACATTGTTGGGTTATTCGTAACCTGGGAACTTTTGTCTTTCTTTAAAAAAAAAAAAAAAAACATATTATTATTTTTATTTTTTTTGTAAACTAATGTTTTAAGACAAAATTTTTTATGCATAGCACAAAGGGTAACAAGTATTTTATAAGCAATAATTATGAGCCTGAAACACTCATCCTCATTGAAAAATCTCCTGATAAAAGATTCATGGCGCCAGTCCCGTTGGCGTCATGTATTTTTTGTCAGGAGATTTTTCAATGTGGATGAGTGTTTCAGGCTAATAATTATTGCTTATAAAATAATTGTTATATTATTTTTAAATCGTTGATTCAAATAAACAAACGAGTATTATAATATAACAATTATTTTATAAGCAATAATTATTAGCCTGAAACACTCATCCACATTGAAAAATCTCCTGACAAAAGATACATGACGCCAACGGGACTGGCGCCAATTAATTAATAAATATCCCAACTAATTGTAAATGTGAAAGCTTAGAATTAGTTATGGAATATGTCGATCTTGGCGTTACAGTACATTACTTTACAAATGGGAAAAACATAGGTATTAAAAAACCTGTAAAAGACTCAGATCAATTGCTGGCAGAATCTACACAAAAAATTTTCTTCCCATCAATTGAAACAATTAAAATAATTTATATGTCAATGGCAGAATCTATTATGAGATGTGGATTAACAATGAGGAGACATACTACTTTAACCAATCTGAAACAAGTCCAAGTTGTACAAAACGCAATCGTAAAATTACAAGTCGTCCCTAATATTTTCAAACAGAGACATAATACATCGTTGCTGTTTCAGAGTGCGAAAATTTTACCTGTTAAGGCTATACTATGGCAAAAAATTATGATTCAGCATATATATACCCCGCAGCATAAAGAGAAATTAGAACATAAATACAGCACTAGATTCACGCGCAATGACGGGTTAATAGTTCCGAAATTTAATAATAAGTACGGACGGAGAACGTTTGAATACAACATACCGAAGATATTGAATTTATTACGTGACACTATAAAGCAATGTAAGTCTATGAATAAGGTTAAATATTATGGTGAAAAATTGGCTATCGGAAAAAAATTACTTTAATATGTATGGAAAATTGCATGGAAAAATGTTGAATCTGTAGATATAAGATGTAAATTACAACTTCTTAAATGTATATGTAACTAAATTTTAAGCAACTGTTGAAAAGTAAATTCAATTGGCTTAGCACGACTTGTTTGTTAATGTGTATTAATTACACATTCAATAAAAAAAAGAATAAAAATAAATAAATTGGTTACGAAACATTCGTAAAATAAATCAAAGGTCAGTATTCTGAACTCAAAAATATATGGCAATCACAATTGTGAATGTGAATACCGCACCAGAGTCCCAACTGCTCCCAACCATCTGGAGCCAGTGGTACTATGGCACCCCCGACTGGGGTATGATGCGAGGCTGAAGGAAGGGGGGAGAGAAGAGGAAGATTATGATCGGGAAGTACCTGGCTATTTAGATCTGGTCTCAAAACACGGTTAAAGCCATTTCAATTCTGAATGGCGGTCTTACACCAAGGCGATACAAGGAACATTTTTTACTCGGGAACTTGCCGCAAATATACCCTATGTTATTTAAATGATTATGAAATGACGACTTCGGATTCGGATTGGAGTAGTGTTCACTTGAAAGGCCAATATAAAGTATTCGATAACTTACGGACATAAATCATCTTAAAAAGCAAAATTATCTTAAAGCGTTAGGCAGACAAACAAACACATTTACTATCAATTTCTGTCTATTGAGAACATGGTATCAGAATATATTAGAATATCTTTATTGGTAATGAAATTTTACTGAAATCGAATGCTTATTTTCATTTCTTTACATATTTTAATATGGAATAACTGGGTAGATACTACTATTTTTAGGTACTTCTCTAGTACATTGGTATATAATTGTTATATAATATTATGATCACAAAGTTGCATTTTCATCTCCCGATGTGAATGTAGCAAAAAATAGAGCTTACAAGTATCCTTCAATTCTAATACCTTGTTTTAAATATATTTAACCTTGAAATATAAAATTGATTATACACCTACCTATATAAATTCTTACTATAGAGAAACATATTTCTACTGCTAACCATGACAAGCTAAAATAATGCCAGGAAGGTCTGCAAAAAAGTATGCTGACATTTTCAAAAAACGGTTTTCACGAAACGGAAGCATTATTCAACCGTTTTATGAACAGAATTTCAACATTTAACACATTTCCGCTTCCTGTCGGGCGGAAATGGGAGGCGGAGATAGAAAACGAATCTTTTCTCTATTTTTTCCATTCACGTAGTTGTTTGTGGCATCCTATTATTTGCACAAAGGTACCTTTTTACGCAATACAAGTTAGCAGTGTAGGCAGACTCATTTTAGCGATGATAGCTGCAAGCATTTTGTTAAAAGTAGATAATTCCATTCTGTTATATGAGCCATCTCTTGTTGAACTGCGAACTGCCAATAGAGGGTCTATGTGCGGAAATGTTCCAAAATCTAAATGATTCATTCAAAATACGTACCTTATTTACATGTTTTGAAAATTGAAAAGAGACTTGTTAACAGAAACGTCCACCACAATTCCATAAAAAGGCACACACGAATATACAGAGGACGACCCAAAAATATAACTTAGGGTTTTGTTAGTTCTTATAATATCACAACTTTCCTGAAAAATATGCACCTATGTTTACGTTTAAAACGTAATGAAATGTTTACGAGCACGTGATATGAAAGAGCTTATGCCTCTGGTGGCAGCCGACAGGGGGCGGAGGTTGGGGAATTCGGTAGGGGTAGGGGTGGGGGTTGAAGTGCAGCGGAAGGGGGGAGGACAGGAAACGGATATGGTCTGTAACAAAATAATTAAGCAGACAGACCGGGAGAGTTTTCTGCGGCAGGGAAGTCTGCTGAAAACTGAAGGCAGGAAGGAACGAGATTCAATTATTTTTTTGATACTCGCTAAAATAAGCGGAAAACAAATCTCACTGTGCTGGCTATTAAATAAAACGCTGGAAATTAAATTAAATTTTTGCAAATCAACCGAATTTTCAATGCTTTTCAAACATGCGCTTCTGCGGGCCATACAGAAAACTTGAATTCTTATTTCCGAAATGTATACCTATTTATTTGGATGTAATACCAATTTATCTGTATGATCTTTCCATTTATATCTCAATGACAGCATACACGTATCTCTAAGATTAGTATTACTCCCTGACACCAGTCTCTGAGTATTAATTTATCATCATTAATATCGGCTTTACAAACGCTGGGAATTGATTGTCTCTAGGAATCTAAGAAATGCCTCTACTCCTAGAAGTCTTGCTCCAGTTCCCTATTTGTGTGTAAATATACTGCACAAGTGTTGCAAAAGCTCCCAACCATCTGAAGCCAGTGGAATTACGGCATCTCCAACAAGGGTGCGTTGTGACGCTGAAGGTTAGGAGTGGGAGAGGGGTGCGCTAATTTTAAATTTAGAATGGTGGTCTTTCATGGTTATCTTCCATACGACCCTATGGGTAGGTATGCGGTGCTTTTCTCCACATCATGAAATAACCTCAGTCTAGACCTATAATGCTGCCTTGTCCAGAAGGCTTATTATAGAGAATCCTCTTCGGAGATATTCTATTTCCATAATTTTGTTTTTTTAACGAACTTAACACTATTCAGAATAGCTCTTGGTTGTAATTAGACCACAAGTATCCTTAAAAACATTTTAGTTTGAATATTTTCTAACGAACTAATTAACTGTTACTCCGTTTCCCCGCAGGCGTTGACAGAGAGGACTGACCGCGGTCAGTAACGTCGCAGTCAAATAACGCGGTCTTGGCACTTGGTACTTACTCCTTGCCTCATTTACATATCATCTTATAAGTAATAGAAGAGTATATTATATATATAAATATACTCTTCTATTACTCTGACTCAATGACATGACCCGACTCAAGCATCTTTTTCCAATGATCGTTCAATGTCGTCCCGGACTTCTTCTACTCGCTACTTCGCTATACATGCCCAAACTCTTATTACTTATTAAAAATATTATAAATAACACACATTAGCTATTATTTTTTAGGGCCAGCTATGATGAGAGTTCTCAATCATAATATGCTGTCACATTCTATACAACCTTCTAATCCATCTGAAAAGTTGCTGGCATTCATGATTTTAAACACGGGTCCAGCTGAATAAGAATTATCAGGCCAATAAATCACGGAATAAAAAAAGGTATAAATGAATTTTCGGCGTGCAACATACTTTTCGTACTGATGGTAATTTATCAGAGTAGATTTAAAGCACAACACTCCTACGAGAAGATTGCCTATTTGTCGAGAGGCAAATTATTTAATTGGGATGATTTATGGCCAAGCATTTTGTAAAATATTCTTTGCATTTTTTTCTGGATATCGCCTATTTCTTTTTATATTTTATATTCATAAGAAATTCATTTTTTCGGAATTACAATATTATCTTCACTGCGTTATTTTCGTAATTTTTATAAAGATATCTCCTGCTTATCGTACAGTAACAAAGTGCATACATCATAACAGCATCTTCGTGAAAACACGTAACTTAAAAACATTTCAACTCAGTGGTGGAAAAAATAGATAATGGATGTGATTTCCGAATATTTTTTTTTTCGAAATAATTATCTTTAACATCGAAAAACATATATGACCACCAATGTTTAATTTCTTTCAACATACAAAAAAAATTGGTAGGTAGGTATGTGCTGAAACATCCAACATCTGAAGACTCTGTGTACATTGTGTACTTTAAAAAATATGCATAGATGAACCTAAAAAATAAATTCATTAAATTAAAAAAAGAAATAAGTGTTTTAGCTTAGAATGTTATTTAGAATATTTTTATGCAACATCACTTGGATTAACTTGTTAAAATACTTATCTAAATAGTTTTGTATATATTAGTTTTACTCTTCTGCAAAATTAGGAAAAAATTGTAACACCAGTTCCGAATTAAATAATTAACACTTGGCCGTAATATTTTGTTATAGTTAGAATAAAATAAATTATAATACCAGTTTATTGTGTATGTTTTTTTAACATATAAAACACACAAGTTTCGGTTCACCATGAACCTTTATCAGTGTTATATAAAAAAATATTCATTTATATTTAATTATTTTCTATTTATATTTGTGTTTCAGACTAATAATTATTGCTTTAATAATTTGTTATGGTTAATGCTTTGCATAAAACCTTGTCTTCTAAACAAATGTTTACCTTTAGTAAAAAAATTGTGATATTTGAGTATAAAAAAAATATTTCACTTTTAAATGAAGATATAATATATCTCGGCGCCACCTATTGAGAAATTAAGTATTAAACAATAGCTTCCCTACAAACATACATTTGGTTGTTTTTAGGGGAATAAACAAAAAGCAATACTTTTTTATGAAATACCAGTATTTATTGAATTATTTGGCGATTAAAAATAAGCCGACGTAGCACAGTGGTTCTGTGCATCTGACCGGCAATCAGAAGGCGCGGGTTCGATTCCTGTCGGCGGCATTTATTTTTTCTTGGAAGATTTTATTCAATTTATATTTGTGTTTCAGGCTAATAATTATTGTTTATAATGCTTTCAAATTATTATAATTATATATATCCACAAAGTGTTTACTACATGTGATTTTTTTTGTCATAGATAAGATTTCCCATTGCGTGAAGCCAGTAGGACTATGGCATCTTAAATAAGGGTATGATGTCAAGAAGGAGGTTGGGAAGTACCGGCCTATTCAGATCTGGTTGCTAAACTTGATCAAAAATATTTCAATCACTTCGATTCACCTTGCTAGTTTTTCACCCGAGTGAATCATTATGTTACTTGGAAAGCATTAAATTTTTAGTTTGTTTGACGGTTTTAAATTTTTTTTTTATTTTGATATCATTACATATTGAGCTCGAGTTAAATTGCGTTCGGCGAAAAATTCCTCTTCGCAATCATTGCGAATTCTAATTCCACCTAGTAAACGTTCCCCTTAAACATTTGTCTGAGAGATACCTGCGATAAAATCCATAAAGCGTCTTACAAGGTAAATTTAGCGCCGAGGTATCAAAGGAGATCAAGCTTTGTAAGAAAGCGGAATTCCCATATTATTATTTGACATGGGGAATTTTAAATTTCCGGAATTTCAAATTCGAATGGAACAAATGAATTCAGAATTGCAGGGAGAGTGGGGAAAATTTGAGGTATGAATTATTATGTCAAATTGATGTTGATTTTAATTGGAATCAATTTGGAACGATCGTCAGCCTCTGTGGTTCCTCCCTCCTACAACATGGGTCTCTTAAGAACTATGTTTTTTGCTCCTTTCTCTCCTCAAAGAGGCCTTGAGTCCATACCGCATCCCCGTAGATAACATATGCCCTGAAGGAAATTATTTTCTTCAGGGCCTGCTGCGTGAAGTTAATGCATTTTTTTCCACTGTAACCAAAGTGGATATTATTCCAAATACTGTTCTTTTAAACCATAACACACCTGTTAATTTAACTACAAAACTACTTTTAATTTACAAAATTTAAAGATACTCTTTGGAACTACTTTACCTACATTTGGGTAAATATCCGGAGATGCTCCGCAACAAATAAATATTAAAAAAAAACTTCGTATTGGTTTAATTACAACGAGGAACACCTTTTAGACACCGGAGAGTAAAAAAAGCATTCTAACTAAGCATCTCATGAACACGCGTAACATCATTAACGAAATGCACAACATCGTTTCGAACCATATTTATATTTTATAATGTTAACTTTTTACTCCTACACCAAACTCAAGAGCTAGTTCTCTTCATTGGTGTAAAAATACAAAAAAAAACATATTTTTCACTATTTTGTTCTAATGCTATTCACAATATTATGTATTTCTGTAAAAACATTTTGATTTCTTTATATGTTATGTATTTTAAAATAATAAATTGAGAAAAATACTATTTCGAAAAAAGGTAATAATTTTTCGAAAAAAAATAAATTGACTAACTCGTCGTTTATATTTAGTTGATCGAAATGATCAACTGTTAGTAGTAAAGCGAGTTTTTTTTGTAACATTTTATTTTTGAAATCTCTAAATTAACTACATTTTTGTAGACAGACGCATAAAGTGTTTAACATTAAAACAAAATTAAAATAAAACAGAATTGAACAACACCTAGAGAGTATCCTATTCAGACGGGGTACCATTTGGCAAAGCTACTTCGTAGTGCAATCGGCACGGTACACCAAGACAATTTCCATTGTAGTGACGTTGCGGGGCAACTACGTGTCGGAACACTAATCTGGAGGATAGCGGCCTAGCAATTGCCCCGCGTGCCCGATATGCCCCTCGCTCCCTTCACCGGTGCTAAAATGTGCCGCACCCCACGATTAGACCATTTAAATATGAAAGATTCAGTAGAGCGATGAACATCGGGTACGATGTTTAAACATCCTTACCAACATCTTACAGAACTGCTAATGATAAAAAATAAATTACTAGACCCTAATAAATTATGTATTAAAACAATCGTTTATAAAAAATGTGTTCAAACATCACACTACCACATCGTACAAAACACTAGAGATAAAATAAATAATCACTTTCAAGTACCCTATAACAAAACAAATTTCGCGGAAAACATAAATCTTACCGGGCACCACACATGTTCAATATCTTCCCAAGACAAACAAAAACAGTTTTTTTGGAGTGTGTAGTTACTACACACTCCAAATAATTTGAATTGGCTGTTCAAAAGATTTTTAAGGCTGAAATAAAATAACGGACATATTCTAAACACTACAAACTTGTACATTCGTACTTCATGCAATTTCTAGTGAAATTATAAAATATAAAAAAATAATAAAATATATACCTTCTTCCTAATGGGCGTGTTTTACGTTTTACAGAGCTGATAACAGCCATTTACAATTCATTGATGGTTGTATATCAGTTGTATTATGCTTGAAACACATTTTTTATAAGTCCCATAATGTACTGCTTGTTTGTAATGTTCATTATCACGTACCTACTTATTTTTTTTTGTTACCAATTAATTTATTCCTGAATCAAACCCTAATGCATCAACTGTATACGCTCTACCCAGGAATATCGTCGGAACAAACTTTGTCTAGCTAGGCGGATAAAGAATCTATATAAATAAATGTTACAGTTAAATAAACGCCCGGGTTGCCGGCATTAGTTTTTGTTCACAGTTTTAGGGATTTAATTTTTATTTTTAAATAGATACAAGGTACTGGTCTCTCGACACATCGCCTTGGCCTCAGTGGAAGGGATATATTCTTATATCTGTCACTTCTGGACACACTGACCCCCAGATGCCAACCCAACCCTGGTACATTTTACCTACTAAGAACTCTCCTTCCTCCTTTTCCTGAAAAATACCCTCCACACAGCATTCCAAAATATGACATAAGCCACGAAGGCAATGATTTGTAATGTTATGTTAAAAAAGGTATTATATATTTTTGTAGGTTTTTTCATGATTAGACTGCTCTGAAGAAAGCAAATCTGTATTAAAAAGTGTTGATTTAAAACTAAACTAACACGGTGCACCTACTCTTCGAAGACTTATTATTTTGTGTCCAACAAATTCACTGTGTACATGTGTACATTCAGTATTTTGTGCACATACTGTGAAACTTCAGGGTAATTTGTTAAAGCCACTGTAATTAATTTTTCCTTAAATATTAAAATTCCCAATTAAAAAAATTGACATGATTGCTTCCGGCTTATAAAGTGTTCGCACAAACTGACCTCATCTTTCTGATGTTTTGCGAACATGGGATTTACTATTAACTTACGTAACATTAGCGTCCTTCAGGTGATATCTCACAAAAGCGGCGCTATACAAATTGTCCGATAAATAAATAAATAAAAAAATACGTAATGAGTATATAGCAAGACAAACACTTCATATTGAACTACGAGTACTAGAAAAAATTCAATAATCAAGAGTGCCCAGAATCAGTGCTGAAAGAATGCTCAAAGTTTAATCAAGCAAACAAGCACCCTTTATGCCTCCTTCAATAAGTAAAAACGAAACTTCACCGCGCTTCACACATTTTAAACTCTTCATACAGTGAATTCGACTTACTTAATTCAGCACTCTATAATTTCTAAACTTAAAACAACAAATGACATTCCTAGAGATATGATTTTTAGATTTTCCGGGCTAAAATTATTATAGTGATTTATTTTTCGGGTATTATGCACTGTTGCGCTACTACCTTCCTTAGCCAACGTCCATCATCAGAGCAGATGTGTCTGACATTTTTCCTGCCCTGCCATGATGTGTCTGACACATCTGCCCTGATAATGGACACTGTAATGCTGTCTGAAACGTTGGCTAAAGAAGGAGGTAGCGTAAAACAGCATGATACTCCAAAAAATAAATCATTATGACATTCATACAATACATTATTACTCTACACATACTAGATCCATCCCCTTCCCCTCCCCCCTCCATTAACATATTTTTTTAATCACTAATCAAGACAGTAAAACATTACTATTATTGATTCTGTTTTTATAAGCGTTAGTTTTCCAAATAAAAGAAACTTGATATGTGAGAAATATTAAGCGTTGGTACCTATATTCAACTTTGAAAACATTACTAGATGCAATTTTTATGTCACTGCGATCGTAAGAACTTCAAATTCGACGACATAATACGAGTAGGTATATTGTGTTTTGTTATGTTAAAGTTATAGACAGTTTTCTTAAGTCTTTCGTCATGGGTTTAACACTGTCTCTCCACTCTCCCCTGCCGTTCATTGCTACCCTCTACTTATTTTACGTTTGCGCATTGAGAGAGTAAGGAAACTCGTTTAGAGGGCGAACACAGGAAAAGTAAACGAATAAAGAACCTTACGTATGCGACACTTTGTATTCCTTACTTGTCTGAGTTTTGTTTGTGGTTTAAAACCTACAACATTTACTTGTCTGAGATTTGTTTGTGGTTTAATGTACAATATTTACTTGTCTGAGTTTTGTTTATGGTTTAAAACGTACAACATTTACTCGTCTGAGTTTTATTTGTGGTTACGAATACACAACATTTTATAATAAATGTAATATTATTTTAATCCACTGACCAGAAAATGCGTTCTTTTGATTTCTTTTAAAATGAGAGGTATATTTCCGCATTTATAAATTATTTTACTACAGTAACTTTACATATTTCCTCTTATAATAATATTTGGATAATTTATATAGCGCCGTTTTTGTGCAAAATCATCTCAAGGCAACTGAAAAAATAAATATTACATTTCTATAATGATCTATGTTATTACTAACTATAGACTAGTCAAACTATAGTCAATTTATATCTAACAAATTGCATCCATCGGTTTCTCGATCACTAATACAAACTGTACAGTGCATTCGATTGATGAACCTCTGTTAATAATCATATTTTTCATATTTTTTGTTAATCTTCTTGGTGATTCGTCAATTTTGTTTATAATTTCAAGTTTGGCATCTAATTTCAAATCCATGTTACCAACTAGTCAGTCTATTAGGAATTCTTTAGATTCAATTTATTAAAGAACTTATAATTGTATCCGACAGCTATCCAGCACCTGATAAACTCACACACCATTAATTAGGTTAGGTTTTAAACAGCAATTTAGATTGTTATTCGAATGAAATGGCACACTAAAAAATATATTCCCTGTGCGCACTGTTTGAAAATCATGCTTTTAAACATTTCTTATATGATACTTTTATAAATTTACGAGTATTTATTATAAAAGCCCAGGTAAAAAGCCGATATATACTATACAAGATTTTCTGCAAAATACAATGACAAAAGGAATTTGCAATGTTAATATAGCAAACATATTTTTAAAAAACCATGGTACATATAAAAAAGACGTTTTTTATGTTAGTTTTTCTTTATTATTGAGGAGGGCCAATATATTTTTCTCTCATGCCAATTACGATATACGAATTCATATCACAATGAAACATTCCTTGTTCCAGATATCCAGCCATCTTCTGACTCCATGAGCCACCAGTATTGACCACTAGCCGCGATGGATGGCCCCGAGGCTGCCAGGGGCGGGGGCGGAGGGCGGCGCTCCAGGGCGGGCTCGCAGGGCGGAGGCAGCGTGGGCAGCATGAGGCGGAGAGACTGGAGAGGCAGTAGTTCTGAGGATGAGACCCCCAGGATGGACCCGCAGCTGTTCGCATCACTACTGGCGCAGGCTACGGCGCATCAGCAATATGCAGGTGGGCTATCATATTATTATTATATATTCTGATCTGATTTTTTAAGTAGGGTAAGTACAAACATTTCTAAATGAATACAAACCGCTGAAGGTACCAGTCATTTAAACAAATAATAAATAATTTATAACCCGAATTACGACACTTTTATTATGTATTCCGGCACTTGTTATGAAAGACTCTTCAGAACACAATAAAATATAAGGACCTTACTTGTTATTATGAGTTATGTGGAATGGGGGACAACCCCCGTTTATAGATATACTCGTAGAATTGAGAGAATTTTCTATTCAATAATAAAGTCGTTGGATCAATTCCCTTCCAAAGTAGGTAAAATAATATTATTTTTACATAGTGGGAGGGGTGAAGTAAAGATTGTTTAGTAGGATGATAAGTCTATGAATTTTGAGATTAAAATATCGGCGTAACAGGTATTATACTTAATTAAACGAATGCACATCCACAGGCGAACGGTTAGGATCTTTGACTCTACTTCATTCAGAGATTGCGAGTCCGGCATTTTCAAATAATGGTGAGCATTGTTCACACTAGTATATATATTCTCAGTAACACGCTCGTGAAAGCCCAACCTTCTACAGCGTTTTAGCCATGTTTGGTGACCAAATCGGAATAGCTAGACACAAAAATTTGTCACTTTCCTCTTTCCCCTACCTTCATCCTCGTACTTAAATATAAATAAATTAAATCGGGTATGCCATATTTTTCTTGTCTGGAGAGTTGAGACTATTGTACAGCATTCACAAAAAAAATTTAAACTTTCAGACTCGTGTACAAATATATATAAATATTGGCTTATTAATAAATACTTATCTTATTAAAATTCTGATCACTCTTTTTATAATCTCATTGAATTATTTGTTCCCTCTGCTAATTTACTTTTTGTTCTCTATGTTCAAACAAATCTGCTTAGGCAAATTCTCGATTTCATTAATTGAAAAATAAAGTTTTCGGTAATTGCAGGGCGAGAAGTAGTAGACTAGAGACTAGAGAGTAAGAAAAAAGCCTGACATCCTCCGGGCAAATGCTTAAGGCATGAACAAGGAGAAAAGGCGTGGAAAAGGCAGTGGAGACATCACGTTTCCTGTTTACGGCGGAAATGCTCAGGCTCTCATCAGCTTGAGCACTGTATAATAAAAGTGCCAATTCTCACGTCCTCACCAGACAGAGCTTCCACATAAATCATTGATGATTTTTCTTCTGGGATCTGAAAAATGAAGATAGTGAAGTGGCGTTTTGATGTTGAGTGCCTAAGTAGACCGAAAATTTGATGGGTTTTGTGAATTTTACGGAATATTTTTTAAATACCAATTAGTTAGGTTTTTCACGATTCACAATAAAGTGGTGGTTTTTTGTTGTCTTCTTCATAAGTTTTTCTGCGCAATAACTGAAATACTAAGGTAGATAGAAGTTGAATAGAATGGCTGCAGAAATCAATATGTTTTGGACAAGTGAGGAAATTCCTATTGATTCTAGAAATAACCTTTCTTTGTTGACGCGACCTTCTCTGCTGCATACAGTGTTCTGCAATAATTACTGTCAATATATAAAAGTCTAATGTTACTGATGCGTTAAATACTATTCGTTAGGTATTCGAAAATAGTAATTAAAAAAATATATACAAAGTTAAAGTTTAATATTCGACAATTTTATTTTAAAACGCTGAAATTTTTCAGTTCGAGCCCCTATTAGGTGTTTTCGTGTTAACAATTATTAACCCTATGGCGATATGAATCAGTAAGACTGAGCTCAAATCAAAAACTTTCTAGCCGATTTTATAAGATACTTTACCAATATCACAATATTACGAAAGCCTCGTAAAATAAAGAAATAATATCAACCTTAACGGATTATTTGTACGTATTCAGGAACCTTAAGCACATGAGGCATAAAATCAGAACACTTATGAGAGTATCAATAAAAGCAGAATATTAAAGACAAACAGTAGAACAGGTAACATGAAAAACAACGTCTATAAGCCGCGTTCTCATAAAGAATTTAAGTAATGTCGTTCCAATACACGACAACAAAACGGGGATAAAAACAAAGGGGAATAAAATGACAAATCACAACAGTTCTGGGTCATTAAATTTTATGCTCATTTATTGAAAAGCAATAAAACCTAGCAACCCACGAATATTCTTATCGAACGCTCAGTACTTTTATATGCAATGACATATATTTTTTAGTATTTACCTACAGTTTAATAAAAACCGTCGAACGAAGCGTTTTATTATATGACTTGTAATTATATTATTCCGCCCGCGTCTTGTCGATTTGATGATCATTAAACAAAGGGATTTATTCCCATTTTAATGTCAATTTGCTCCTCCAGCGCAGAAACAGCAATAAAATTTAATATTGTGTAAACTAAGACCATTTATTTGATTAAAATTATAATGGATGTTGTACATGCCGACTTGTGATAACAGCGAATAAAATGTCTTTAGTATTTTAAAATTTCTGTGAAATGCAAACAGTGAATGATGGGCTGTAATTTTACTAACGAGATTAATCGTTTGCATTATACTTGCATAGAGAAATTTTAATGTTCTTATAAGAATTCTCCAGCGATACTATCAACATAGAATACGATTATGTTTACGAAAACTGAGTAAGTCTCTAACTTTAAGCTACATTTGTAAATATATATGTCATTAAGTCAGTAGTCATAGGTCTTAGTCGAAAGGCACTAGATATAAATAAGTCTTAGATGTAAGTCAGTAGTTATGAGCATTAGTCGTAAGTCACTAGATTTCTCTTAGATGTAAGTCACTAGTTTTAAGTAAGTAGTTATGAACCTTGAGTGTAAGTGACTAGTTTTAAGTCAGTACTTATGAGCCTTAGTTGTAAATTACTACATGTAAGTCTTAGATGTAAGTCACAAGTTATTATAAATCCTAGTCGTAAGCCAGCTGTATTTATTATTCAATAGTATTAATAATATTAATAGTACAGCGCCTTTGAGGTGATTTTTCACGAAAACGGAGATAAATAAATAAGCCAATTATTATTACTATTATTTTGTCCTTGTAAGATTTTTTTTACAACATTTAAATATATCTATATATTATATTTCATTTGGTATTTCAAAACTGGTAATGAACATGGTTAAGTGTGTCCGTAGTACCGTCAAGTTAAACATTACAATTATTTAAAAAGCTGTCAAAAGAGGTCATTTTCCTAACGTGCTTCCTTTTTCAGAAATGAACGAGCAGGTTTTCTGCTGCGCATATAATTCTGAAACTTCCTCTTTCTACCAGCACCGATACTATTTTCAATATTATGGACATGAAGCAGTACTTCGCTAGAAATATTCTGCTTAATTTGCACCAAAACAATAAAACACAATAAGAATCAGCACAAACTCTACATAATACCCGAACCAAAAATAATTATCTACTGCAAACTGCTTTTGCTACAACTACCTCTGGACAAAGACATTTTAAGTATAGCTTGAAAATTATACAATACTCTACCAGCTACGTTTAGACAAAAAGAAACTGATTGTTAAATATATGTCACAGTGCTAACTAGTGTAAAGCAGACAGATAGATAGCAGATTGTTTTTTTTTAAATAGGTAATCGTCTTGTACTTCCTCAAGAAAGTTGTTGTGTAGAAGGAATTGTCATTGAATTATTGACTTTTCTTTCGACAAATTTTAGAATTCCTTATTTAAAATTTTACATAATGTTAGATAAAATATATGGTTTCTAATAAAGTAGGTAAATATTTCAGTATCTACTTACAAATCTTATGATTTCAGTGGAAAATTTTATCTTCCTTTATTAAATAAGAGAGAATTGGAAACATACTTTTTTGGACACCAGGTCTACTGTTCACAGACGTATATACAGATAGACTCACGTTCCAGAGTGGAATTTACTTTCGGCATCGCTCTAGTTAAAGACCACCACTCAGAATAGAAACATTGCTCGAAATGGCCTTAGTCGTGTTTGGCGACCAGATCTTAGACAGATACTTTTCAAACATTTTAATCCTCATATCTTTCTTTTCCCCGCTACTTTCAGCCTTGCAACATACTCCAATTGGACATGCTGAAGATTAACTGGATCGTATATATTTGTTTAAATCAAATACCACAAGTATTACTGCAATTAACCTTATTAAACCTATTAATTATGTACCTCCTACGTCTGTTTTGACACTTTTGTTTATAATTGAATTACCCAGTTAGATAGGCGTCGAACAATCACTTTTTTCTTTATGAAAATAAATTCGAATCTACTGGAGCGATTGATGTCATATAGCTATATACATACATTTATTGTATTATTTAATTAATACCATTCCTCAAAATATTAATACGAAAACAAATTTAAAGGTAATGAATTCACCTAGATTTCGCCACTTATCCCATATGTTTATGTTCTATAAATGTGATGCATTATGACACGCAATATCTCAAAACGTTTTTGCGAAATGGCAAAAAATACCAAAAAATCAATCCAGTGGTTGAGAAATTTGCAATTACTGAAAACAATTATAATGTTTTATTACGATAAATCAAAAATATGTATTAAAAAACAATCTCTCAACATGGATGGTATGAGTACTTAAAACAATAATTTATAAAACCTAAATATTATAATATTTCAGGTTTTATAATGTTTTAGGTTGAAAAGTTTTCATAAATTATTACATTGAATAAAGCATTTCTTTCTTTGCCATAAAAAACTTTTACATGTAATTAAATATGAGTAGTTCAAACTCACGCAAAATTCAGTTTGGTGGTAGGTAACTTTTTATAGCAGAATAAAAAGTGGGTGTGTCAAGCCTACGCAAGACAGAAGTGAAACTTCTAGTATTCCTCTCTCTCTATTTTCATTTCATCAAAAATTAAATGAATTAATTAAATGAACTACAACTATAAATGTAAATGTAAACGCAACACAAAACGCGAACACAACTTATCACAGCGGGAGCACGCTGCTAACTGATTCACTGGCCGTGGTGGGCGTGGCCGCGCAAGTGCGCTACCGGCCGACCTGCTAAACCGAACTCGTATCTCGCTCGTAACTCAAAGCAAAACGTTCGTGAGCGGCTCCCCCACCTCAACAAGCGCATATGGTGAGAGAGGGACAGTGAACGGTGAGCGGTGGTGGGGGTACCCGCATTTTCGTGTCGATCCTGACTCGGTTTTACTCCGTCCCCGAAAATCCATTACGCGCCTAAAGAAGTTTCACTTCAAAAAACTACGTGCAAAAATAGATCACATAAAAATCTTCCTTTTTACATCTGGAGAATAAGTTTCACGTTTTATGAGCGCGGACAACCCCGGCTCGGCCATTTCCCGAGTTTCTCATCAATATTCAGTTTCCTCTCTTCGGGAATAGTTTAAAGTTGGCGGGTTCCTTTCAAGGGCGAGCCCACCCCGGGGACCCATTCCAAAGGTCAAATAATATGCTCCCGCTGACACGAGGGCGAAGAAATTTCCACAAGAAAGTGGAATCCTTGGAGCTCTCAATCAATATGTTAAGCTCGTGTGTGCTTAAGATTTTTACGTATACGAGAATGGCAATATCTTTGTGAATAGAGACTTTTATAAAATCTTAACTTTGTAGTAGAAAATCTGTATGTTTGCGTAGTTTTTCTGTATAGAATTTCTTGACAAACGCAACTTTTTTCAGCTCCCCGCGATCACGAGAAAATAAGAGGTACCGCTTTTTGTACATTCCAACGACCCTTCATCATGTAGATTTTACTTAAGAATGAGGATAACACCAGGGACTTTATTAAAAAAATCTTGATATATTTGTTTTTTTTTATATAAGTTATGAAAAATCTTTTTCAATTCATATAATCTATCTCCTACAAAAGCAACAAGTGTCTTGACTGTCTCGAGACTGTCTCTGTTCACTCATTAAAATGAATACCGAACACCGCACTATATTATAAAAAATAATTGACGTTTTTATTTTTTATTGCTTAGTGTTAGTCAACTTCAACTTATAACATCACTGGTTTTATTTTCTTAAAATTCACTATTTTTCTGTTCACTTGATGTTATTCGTGTTACTGTTCTGCTGTCACTGGAGCAATTGCAAAGATAACTTCATTGATGGACGATATTTCTGACATGTCTGCCAGTAGATGGTTTATTTATTTTTTTTACAGTCACCGGTTTCAGGCTATTAAAACCACCTACAGACATTTAATACTTAATAAATATATTAATGTTACTTTAAAGTTAAACATTCAATTTTAGGGATAATCGAATTGATTCAATCGATTTTTACCACAAAATGTAATACTTTCTTTGCCAGAAAACTTAAAATAACAATCAATAGTACATTCAAAATTAAAACCTTAATTAAATAATTATTAGGAAAGAAGTAAGTAAAACAAAGATAATGGATAGGTAAAGAATATATTAAACAAGAAGAGCAGTTAATTTGAGGGGCTGGTTTGGGTACCGCCGTCCCCAGAATCATTTATTGGATAACCAACACCTCTGCCATAGGTCACTCAAAGTGGTTAGCTACTTTGGTTATTTAGCAGGGGTGCCTGGGTTTGGGTGAGATGTGTTTAGGATTTTCCTGCACACCAGCTGCGTGACGTGGAGATGCTGGTTTAGGGAGACCCTTTGACCTCTCCAACTGGTCTCTTGACTCATCGTCTTGCGCTGCAGAGAGAATGGTATATTCATTCGTCCATCACTCTTGGATGCACTGATCCCTAGATTCCTACCCACCTCTCATACCCCTTTCTTTCCCAGAACATCCTGTGCTTCCTTCTCCTAAAAATATAATCATACATCCCCGAAGACGACATTGGCCTTGAGGGAAATTATTTTCCTAAGGGCCTCCTGTGTGGAGTTAATGTACAAAAAAAGGTCACTGATATAATATAATTGAAAACTATAATGTTTTTCAGATGAAATTATTTTTCAACTACTTGTCTGAAGGAAGTTCCTACAACCAAACACCGACAGTAATATTAGAAAATATATTTTTTTATTACTATATTTATGGTCTTTCTTGTAAAGATTGGTTTTTTATAATATCCATATCTCTGTGAGACACAGCGAGATAGCGGCACATGCACGTAGAAAGTAGGTCATCCGCAAATTCATAGTTCAGCGGCTACTTTGATTAGAGAGTAGGAGGTCGGAGCCATCCAAACTTTGAGTCCACAGTGTAATATTTGAACATAAACATATACCGTTGTATGAATACATGTTAAGTACCCACAAATGCAAACTTAAGTCAAAGTTAGTAACTAAATAATTAAATTACTTTGAAGTATTTAATAATAAACCGACACCACTTAACTTACAGAAGTTGTGAATATTTAATCAAATGAAAGAAGCAACCTGGCAAAGGATCAAATTAAAAACAATAAAATATTTACGAGATCAACAATGATCGTGCAGTGGAATAATTAGTTTTGCCATGGTTTTACCCACATTTGCAAAAGTTAAAGCCTACTTTTGGAGATTAATAAAAGGCTTTCGGGGTAAAGGAGGCTCGCTGGCCAGGCGTCGTGAAGCCTCGCTGGCATTATTTCCCCATGAAATTACCTGATTAAATTTTCATATTCAATCTTGAGTTGTTTGCCCCTGAGACATAACCGCCCCCACTCTGCCGTCAATACTTCTCCGCTAAGGAAATTTCCCCTTATACTCCATATTAAGGCTTCATGTTTTCCTGGCCTATTCTCTCATTTTCCAATTCAATTATTAGATCGTGATTGTTTAAAAGTGAAAAAAAAACTTTTTATTCGATTAGACGTTGAGACGGAAATATCTCGGTGTATAAGAAGACTGTTAAGACCAGACGAATAAAAATAAAAATTAACAACATAGGTACACTCTAGCGTATAAGATATAACACAGTCTCTAATAATAATAAACATGTTAATCTGGAATATAAAATCGAGTGCTAATAATACGACGGGAAACAATTATCTTTTCACTATTAGTACCACTAAATAACAAGAAAAAAAAAATTATGAAAATTATTTAATTAATTAACTAAATTTTAGTATTACCTATGGGGAAGATTTAACCCGGACATAAAATCGGAAAAAAATTTTAAAAAAATGATTTAATTGATGTCGCTATTCCAAAATCCTGCAATATTTAAAAATCTGTTTCTGAAAAAATAAGGAAATACACAGATTTAGGAAATAAGATTAAAAGAATTTGGCATTCTCACACATTAAAAATATTACCATTTGTTATTTCGGCTACTGGCATTATACCTAGGTCTCTCACTGAAACTTTAGGCGTATTAGATCTGTCAAAGAATTTATATGTAAAAATGAATAAACCAGTCATTTTAAATTCATGCAGGATTACGAAAGATTCATAAATATTTATTTTGAGGAATTATTTTCCCATTTGATCTCTGGTGATTTGACGTGTTGTTCTTATATTGTTTTGTATTTATTATGCTTATATAATGCACTTGTATGTGTGGATTGACTAGATGATCATTTGTGGAAGGGTTTAGTTTTTCCTGTGGGGAAGATTTAACCCGGACATAAAGTCGGAAAAAAATTGGCTAATTTATGTAGGGCCGTTTTCGTGAACAAATCACCTCAAGGGCGCTAATACTTAGTGAAAAGATTATCACGTCTTTTTATGTGTTATTTTTAAGCTATATTACATGCACTTAACCCACTTTGCCCGTGCGAATACGACCATTACTTAGAAATATACTTGTAAATTGCAGTTATAAATATGACTGTAATTAACATATCATTGAAAAAGAAGATAATACTAATACATCTAAACGAAACATTAAATAGAACAAGACATAGAAAAATAAAAATGTAACGGTCTTAACTGGGAATATCAGTAACAATGGCCGAGTGGTTAGAGACGTTGTCACGTTGTCAAGACAGAGATCCTTGGTTTGTTTCTCAGTTGAAACCCTTACCTTTTTTTCTATACCTTATTATCTTAATGATATTATCACATTGATGGTAATTTATCTTTAAAAGTTATTCCAATAAAATTGATTGTACCTAATAGTTAAGCAATATTGTACTGTTTAGGATTATGAACGCATGCCATTGCTCGTTATGTTGTACCTATTGATAAAAAATAACATTAAAAGTTGCTTGATTACATTCCAAAAAAACACGTAAATAATAATATGTATTTAGAAAATAGAAAAGGTATTTCGCTGATGGATCTATTTTGACCCACGATTCCTTAAAGGTGTGTCAAAATAATAATTCTGGTTAGGAGTTAAAACGTACAATTGATATTTCGTATGAAAAATTGGTATCCCCAACCGATTGGAGATACTTAAATGACTTCATTTTTATTGCTTTTCCAGTCTGACAAAAACCACAACATTAAATAAGTCAACGATTCCACATACGTTTGTCAAAATGACGATTCCGGTAAAAGATTGAAATTTTCAATTAGTATTCCGTGAGAAAATTTGGTATCCCAACAGATTGGTGAGACCAATGAGGCTTGATTTTTATTACCTTTCCAGTCGGACCAAAAACACAACATAAAACAAGCAAACATATAAAACCCTATATCAACATATTTATTTGAGTCCACGATTAAAACGAATTGTTTTGTTGTAGTCAAGAAATTATTTTCAAATAGTCAATTAAAGAATATATTATATTTTAATTAAAACATAGGCGTGAGTTTTACAGAGTAGGCCAGTTTAATACACATCTTAAGGGGAAGCAACCCCTACAGTTATCGGCGTCCGGATACAGCCGCAGTATTTGTATACGGTTTTACCCAGGCTCCGTCGACACACCGTAATGAAAACATTAAGTTAAGCGGCCTTTGTCGCATTGCTGAGCGGGTCTTGTTGAAAAATAGATACGCGTAAATTTCTAAACCCCTTTTAAGGGGTAATTATGCAAATTTGCCGAGATGGTGTCGCGAACAGAGAATGAATTTTTATAAGGCGTATTATATGGGAGACAATGTCGTAACCACTCAAGAGATAAACCGATACAAGCGTGTTGTTGGCCCAAAGTACCTAAGCATTGTTTTTCTTTACTTACCTCATATTATCAATTTGGTGTAGATGAATTTTTGTCAGTTAAGAGATAAACATAAATTAAACCAAAATAAATGCTTGTTGTGGGTATAACCGTGTTCTCAGAGTAAGCTTGATGTGTCTCGAATGTTAAAATCGATCAAACTAAAAAAGTCAATTTCATTATCCTGTCTCGGGCCTAGGAGTCAAATGGATTCAAATTGGCGAAAAATTTATTTTCTTTAACCGGTTTAATATCATATTTCTTGAAATCATCTGTTCAGTGTAGTCCTGGCTCGATCGTTATCAACCCTATTATTTTGACCCGATCGCAAACCACCATAACCGCAATAATAATGATCGATCGGTACAATTAATAAAAAAAAAATGCTATCATTTGATCAGTAAACTGGTGGCTCCGTCCGACCATAGATGTATATATTTTGTTGACCGGTCGTTTCAAATCTCGTTCTCGTAACAGAGAAATACTGCATACTCCAGCCCAAAAAATCAACGCCGGCGCGGCACAACAATATATGAATATATGACATTTTTTCTACGCTTCCGATTACTTCGCCAGTGGGTCATGTAAAATAGTGGATCAAGTAGTGATCAATAGTTCAGTTGTCATGACAAAATACAGTTTGTATGGTATAACGACATTATTATAACAATATTTTTTTAATCATTTCGTACTTTATTAAAAATGTGTACTTAGTTACCTGCTCAAATCACTTATTTTTTCTTATTCTCATCCTTTCCTATTGAAGTATGGCTATCATCAAGGCAATTTCCACTCTGCAGATCTAGATGTTTTTTTTATTGTTTTGTACAATACTTAGTATTTTGTTACAGGTGATCTCCGCACCTACAGAGCCGAGTGCGATGACACCGGGGCCCCGTGCGCACCGCGCAGCCCTCGCTCGCCGCAACTGAGACAATCGTCCCCCTTCCCTGTTGAGAGCACCAACAGGCGGATGCACTACGCTGCCTCACAGGATCGACTGAGACCCAATGGTAAGTTAACCCTTTCTAGTAAAGATGTCTTTCCCTGAAAGAATAGAATAATATTTCGATATAAAAACAAATATATAATTAACTTAATTCAATCATTCCTTGCTTAGATCAAAAGCAAAATACCTCGATTTATAATTTAAAACATGCTCAATTCAACTGAACGCATTTATCATCTGCACCGCAAGCGACAGGCCATTGTAGTTTCTAACACCAACGCCTAGAGTTGTGCGAAGACGGAAACGTTTGACAAAAATATTCCAAATTAGCTGAAGTCCCCTACGTTGTCAGCTTTAAGCAGATTTTTTTGAAATCAGATGTTAACATTGATTCTCCCCTTTATTTGAACGTCAAATGTCCAAGATTTCATAATGAAGTATCAAAATTCTGCTTTAAGGGAGTGAAAAGAAGTTGGGGTGGTTTTTCTAAAACTCCTGTTAACAGTTAAGTTTCTCTTGTTTTGAAGGTCGAGTGTGCAGAATTTCATCAATGTTGGATTAAAACTGTTTATTTATATTTAAAAAATACTCACACACAAACACCGATAATATAAGGTTTTCCAATAAGAGGTATCATGTGTATTTAATTCCGGCCATAAAATGATTTTTATGGCCGGAATTGGATGGTATTGATCTAGACAACGTTTACTTTCAAAAAGACGCTAAGTGCCACACAAGCAACGAAACCATTGATCTTTTACGGGAAAAGATTCCGGACCGTGTTATCTCTCGAAGAGGTGATTCCAATTGGCCACCGAGATCTTGTGATTTAACACCTTCCTTTGGGGCCACGTAAAAGAGAAGGTCTACGCCAACAGCCTAGCTTCGATTCAAGACCTCAAAGTTGGAATTCGTGAAACTATCGAGGACATAAAGCAGCCACTTTGCGATTTGGTTATGGAAAATTTCATGAAAAGGATATGGTCCCGTAGGCGTGGTCGTGGTGGTCATTTGACTGATGTTATTTTTCACTATTAACGGCATACTTTTCTCTTTATAATGAAATAAACATTCGATCATTTATATTAAAAAGTGGCATTTTTCTTTGAATATCAAAATAACACCTCTTATTGGAAAACCCTATATAAAGAAAGATTTTTTTTTTAAATAAGCATTTACTTTGTGGCTCGTCATAATTTACAATAAAATATATAAATTTGTTTTAGACCACTTTAATTTTTTAGACCACGTTAAAGTGGTATAAAACAAATTTATATATTTTATTGTAAAGAAAAAAATGTTTTTAGCTTTTTAGTATTTATTATTTTCAACTAAACATATTTGTGTTATTTCAGAGAAGGTACAGTATGTAATGTCCTCTGCGCTAATAGTTATTTTGAGTTGTGGAGGATATTTTAAAACGGTAATTAGATTATTTTATAGGACGATATATTATCTAGATTGAAAACAAATTTGACAGAATATCCGAGAAGGGCATCTTTCTAAAATCATATGGAAGAACTTCTGCATTTGTGTCGCTTGTATTACTTTGTAGAAACTAAAATAAACCATTCTCTTGAATAGGTGAAATAATTTACGCCACCAGCAACCCCAAGAAACTGCCCTCCAACTCAAGTCTGAGCCGCCAGGGCTGGGGCGGCGGTGGCCGCCGGAGCCGCGCGCTCACCCCCTCGAGCAGCGCCTCCAGCGGACTCGAGGGTATCCAGGCCAGCCTCCAGGGGAACAGGCCTGCCGACGCCTACGTGCTAGAGGATCAGCGGCTGGCGACGCTGTGCATGACTCATGGTGACTGAATTTTTTTTTATCTTTTATAGCATTGTTTATTATATTATTTATAAATTCTATAAGGGTAGTTTTGTACTCCTTTGTTTTATTTTAATTATTGCATTGATTTATTTCTATCAGCAAGCGCATATGGACTAAAAAACGGATAAAAATATCAAAGCATGATATAAAATAAAGAAAAAATTTATTACTTCGTGTATCGGATTCAACGGTTTGAGTTAAAAATGTCAATGTTGTAATAATTTAAGATAAACGAATTTGTAGAGCTGCAGATAAAATAGATTATTTGTTATTCCACTATTGTTATCCTGCGGGAAGTTGCGACTCTTCTACTGAATCTCTGTTGATTATCATTTCAACATTGTACCGCAAATGGCGTATATATTTGTAAATTTTGAAAGTAACTCGTAAGCATTATATACAATAAATCATATATTAAAATAGCATCATAGAATGCATAAAAAAAAGAAATAACAAAACAATTTCATTTCAGTCGCATCTAATTATTATTTTAGTTTTTATTTAATTTTCCCATAAAATTAATAATGTATGTTCGGCCCCCTCGGCTTACCTTCGTCAAAAGTTTTATTTATTGAGTTACTTTTTTCTGTCGTAAGCTGAAGTTATTCGTCTGCGATATATGACTGGAAAAGTTACACAGAAGAGTTGTGTATGTTTTCCTTATTCGGTTTGCATATTCGATTTGAAACTTTTCCTCCCCGGCACGCGAGGCTTACACAGTACATACACAGGCCGTATGTACCTGAGCTTGCTTCGTTCTTCTTAAGCAGCGTTGAATGTAAAATATTCAAAATAATGATGTTTCGCCCACAGGGAATGTTTTCACCGATAAACCAATCTTACATGTCGGGGCGAAGACGGTAAAAAAAATTACAAATTTCATACGTCTTTTTTGGAATGCGGAAACTGCATGTGTGTGAAATAACGCATGCTAATAATGTCATGCGAGTCGCACTTTATCGATAGTATGAACACGTTTGCACTGTATAAAACGTATCCACATGGTTATTAGTTTTCAGTTTTCAATTATTAACGTACCTCGTAGAGGTCAAATTAGTTTTCCGAAATTCATAAAACTTATTTAAGTTATAAAAATAATTAAATTCTTTCTTAATGGAAATCAGCTCTATTAAAATAATTCCTTTTCAGATCACTCACAAATTATAAACATACTTAAATTTTGCCATTTTGAAAATTCTTCGATTTGTTCTGGAATATTATTAAATGAAAGGTTATAAATATAATTAGTAATGAGACTTTTGCAGGAAGAGTTCATATTATATGTATGAAGTACGTAAGTAAGAGTTAAAAAAATAATTAAGTTTTGATTGAGGTAGTTGCTGAAGAGAAGAGATGAACGCACTAGTCAAGAACTCGTCTGTTTTTTTATGTCTTATCTCATCGCGAATGTAGATAATAGTCTAGAGTTTACAAATGGTCGAGTAAGCGCAAGAGTATTTTTATTTATTTATTTGTAAGAAAAAAAAAATAATTAAAGCAAACTGTCACAAATAATCTTAGCTATAATACAGTATTTATTTTAGAGTCGTTTCTTTTACGCGGTCATAATTTTCTAATTAAAAATACAATATTTAGTAGCTTATATGTAGATTTTTATGAAGTAATTGACAATATTATTTTAATTCTACTCAAATGGTTTTATAATAATGAATTTATGGATTGCATAATTTTTGGAATTCATAATATATAAACACGATTCGCAGTAAAGATTAATGGAAAATAGTTATTTAACTGAAAGCTTAAATATTCAGACGACAAGCGCTTAGGAAAGAATGGAGAGTTTCCTGGTTTTATTAAGAATATGTCATGTATGGGGCTAAATAGAAGATTCTGATAATTTTCGTGGTATTTCAGTTATTCTTAAGTTACCAATTTCCTAAACACGAAATACTTAATCAAAACATCGTTTTCTTTTTGCATAGCCATCTCCTGGCAGAGAGTGAAGCACAAAGGACAGCAAAGACATTACTGTTCAATTCCGGAAATTTTTCAGTCATGTTTCATGACTGTTGAAGTCACCCAATTCCACTATTTTCCCAATCTTTGGTTTCATAACAGATTGAGGGAAACGTTTTTCTTTTATTTTTCAGAATATGATCAGAAGATAAGCGTAAATTATGAAAATTGCCACACCTAGCAGAGGCTTTTCTAAAATGTCTTTATAAAACTTTTCTGTCTAGCTAGTTAGTATATGATTTTTACACAACATACGACATTAAACGTGTTAATGTCCTTAGAATATAAGTATACCTACATAAGTTTGCGTTAATTTGATTTTTTTTTATGGCTAACGCATTGTTCAATTAACGTTGGAATACAACCTTACTGATGAAAAATATATACATTGGCATCCAAAAGTGATTCGGATTATAGGCCAGTAGGAAAATAATTTGTAATTAAACAGTGTTTTAAATGAGATAATCAACTTTGATTTTAATAGAGCCATTAAAAATACTACACCACGAAGGGGGTAGTTTCCAAGTACCAAAAGGTATAAATGAATACATCAGTTTTATTTAGATCTTATTAATAGTGAGAGCACATTCTCTTGACCCTCATGCGAGAAATATATTATTGGGTAACGCTAGAAGAAAGTGATGAGGAATGGTTAACCAGGGGGAACAAAATAGATGTGTCGGAAGTTATCCCAGGTATGTATGGAGCGGTCAAGGAGCGCATACCGTTGGGAAATACTGGAGAAAATATTATTTCCAACAAAAACAAGAGGCCTCCTCTGTCTTATTTTTTGTTATGAAGGATCGAGTCAATACCCAGAGGTACTTAATTTTGAATCAAGTTTTTTTTTTGTCAGGTTGTTTCATGATATTTTCACTATTGATATTTTTAGATGTTCTAGATTCTATATTATATTGCCACCGCCATTATGTGCTAAAATACGAATTGTGTTCTTTTACTCGATAATTTAATGACTGTTTTATCCTTACATCACTTACGTGTACATTTCTGATATTACGTGAACTTTCAAATCTCCACTTTGCCAACTCACCACTTTGCATCCAGCTTAACATGGAATCCTATTTAAAAGTATCATCTAAATGTATTATCATAATAATGCCTACTTACTGTCAAATCAGTGGACGTACTGCTTTTCCTTGTTTTTTAAAATCTAACCGATTTTTTTCGGTAAATGATTTGGAATTTGAGGACATGTGGATATTCGTGTATATCATTTTTAATAATTTACAAGAGCTTGAAATTAGATGGATACCGAAATTACTTTCTTATAATCTGTGGATATGATTAATCACCATTATCAGCCACTGTCTTTTTGAAGCTGAACCAAGGCAAGCACTGAATACACTCGAGTCGGTTTCATGCTCTTTCTTAGCTATCTATTATTTCTGCCTAAATGCTTGATTTTAAAATATTAGGTGTTTTTATTATTTTTTTTAGAATATATTTCTTAGAAGAGTCCCAATTACCAGGAGCTAGAAGAACAATTTTACCCCCTTTTGAGGAATGTTGTGATGTTGAAGGAAATGGGGAAGAAATTAAAAGAGGATAGTGAATAGGATGGTTAAGAAATAAGGTAAGGACTAGTCATTTTGAGTGAGTAACCAAACTCTTCGATTAAAAATTGTTATCTACGATTTTTAAATGTCTTTTTGTTTGAAAGGAGCTACAATAATATATGTTTTGTGAAAATGGGAGTAACCCGCAGTATCGACATTTTTTTCATATTCCCAGTCAGATTTGAACCTGCATCCTTTAAAACCAGAGTACTAACTAAAACCAAATGGTTATTAATGGATGTTTAACTGACTAATTAAGTAACACAACATTTCCCCGCAGCGGAAGGAAAACAGGTATGATCGCCAAAAAAATTGATACATACTCCTTGTATCATCCACTTTCATAAACCGTTATTCGGGCGTACCCGACTTTTTCTACTATTCACATTTCGCGATGACGTTGAAAAGTCACGAAAATTGATTTATATCCGTCACGAAAAAAGACAGAAAAAGGATAATGACAATATTGGCAGCTCCGGCAGACCAGGAGGTTTATTGGTTGGGTGACTTTACAAGATCAGGTCACGTGTGTCTGGCACCGGTCAGCGACCGTACTATACGTGTCACGCGACACGTGCGAGTCGAGTGGCGAACAGGGACACGTGGCCCCCAACGTGTCCGACCGCTTGTTCCCGGGAACGCATTACTCGCGGCGGGGACGGGCCCGCCTGTTGACAGAGTATCGGGTTGGAAATGCGATAGTTTGACCACTAGAACGAGGCTAAGTTGATTATTTTGTCCCTTACTTGAATTTTGTGATGCAATGGCTTCCGGGGATGAAGATATTCTTGTATGTGTGTCATGTAAACAATTGAAAGCACATCAATCATTTATTATGAACCTATCTATGATGAAATGGGTTAGATTTTTTTAATGATGACCATCTACTCGAACGTATTAACAGTTCATCTCTGTTTACAAGATCCTATTACAAACTAAATACGATTTTAAGTGTAAATAAAGTTTTCTGATGATTCTTGTTGCAGCCGATTCGGAAAACGTACGGGTTGTTTGTGAAGTAATTTTTTTGTCAATAACCTCGCGTTGTCACTTAGAATTATTCAGTTTGACTTTCATGGTAAAACAATTTTTGTACAAATATTCGTAGGTAGTTATCGTGTTAAAAATCATAACACACTTGAATTTTTTGCAAAATGATAAACTGTATTGCTGGCATTTACTTTACCTCTCTGTTTGACATTATGGATATACTGTAGGTACTCTTAATGTGTAAATATTTATTTATCATTGTTATTTAATAATAATAAATAAAAGAGAAAAAATACATTATTAGTATGTCCAGTATGTACAGTATGTCCGTAATGTAAATACAGAGAGGGAAGGTAAAAAGCTAGCAAAACAGTTGGTTTTTCTAAAGATTTATTAAATGCATTACAATGAAGATAGTTGTTTGTTCTAATATAAAGGTTATACTCATATTATGTTCTAAGCACGCTCTCAAGAAATTTGATTTAGTTTTCAATTCCTTTTGCATTTAAAAAGTATCTTTACTATATGTGCGAGGATTGTTGATTGTCATTGAAGCTTATCTTATCAATAATATCATTCTTATCAATAATATCATTCTTATCCAGATCCGGGGGAGGAATCTCCCCCCGAACCTGCGCCCCCCGAGGTGCCCCCAAGGGGGCCCTCTCTCCGCCGCAACGGAGGCCCCATGGTGTCTCAGGGCAACTTGGAGCCTCAGGGGAACTGCACCTTCTATAATCAAGGTAGGACTTTAGCTAATTTTGAACCAAACTTTGAAAACGCATTATACGGTTAACGACTCGTGATATTATTGTGGAAACTTCTTCGACTAATGGTTATTACCCTGCACATTAATTTCGATTTGAATACACGAATACCTACTCTTAAAAGTACAGGTGAAAAATATATTTTATAGTCTTAGGATTTAATCCAATTGTCTTTGGTTTCAGCATCCTAACATCCGTATAATTAACCTAAGTAATATTATTTTTATTGTTTTACGTGAAACCACACAAGATTCCCAACTGCTCCCAGCCATCTAGAGCCAGTGAAACTATGGCATCCCCAATTGGGGTGTGCTTTGAGGCTGAATGTAGTGGTGAGAGAGAAGGAGACGGGCAAGAGGAAGGCGGGAAAGTACGTGACTATTCAGATCTGGTCATCAAAAACGGCCAAAGCTATTTCATTTCCGCTATTTCGTTTAAGTGCCGCAAATATACATACACTATTAATAATAATAATATTATTTACTCCAGGATGTGGGGAGGTTAGTACAATCCCATACGTCCTATAAAGTAATACATATTTATTGTATAGCAGATATGTGAATAAATGAGAAATAAGGACTAATTATGTAAATAACACTTTTTTTAATAAATACAAGAGAATCGGAATTATTTGAAATGCGCAATTTGTGAAATAACAAATTGATTAATAAAATTTACTTGCGTACGCCGGGATTTGAACCCGCGACCTCCAGCTGATTTTACTGCGCAATATATGTAAAACAATATATCTTAGTAGGTATTATACAATACACTTAAAAGGTTGTAAACCGTATTTGAAAAGGCTGTAAATATATTACAAAGCTATTTCAGGAGATACAGATCAAACAAATTCAAATTTTGGCTTGTTATCTTTACTCCATTTGGCATTTAACCGATGTCTTCTCTCATAAAACTGGTATTTCGTGGCTAACTGGCTATGCACCAGGAGACGAAATTTACGACCGTTTAATCACAATATAATAAAAAAACGTCTTTCAAGTATAAACTATCTCCATAAATGCAAATGGCCTTCTTTATCGCCATATTTAGTTCCGTCGTAAAATGAAAAACTACATCGTAAACGAGCGCGGATATGGCGGGGCTTTTAAAAGTCCATATCCAAGATCGCATCAGATCCCTTGTAGCCGCTTCACACGGGACTTAGCATGCAAAACCTGGACCATTACAAGCCTTATTATGTAATTTATCGGCAATCTCATTATTGGCAACGGACCAGCAATATAACATGACTATGATGCACTAAGTAATTTATTACCCAAGTCAGGGTACAGTGGAAAATAATGCACAGGGTCATCAAGAAAATACGTTTTTAAGGTTGATAATAATGTTTTCGTAGCGATTTTCTAAACGACCGGTATAATTATAAAACTATTTTTTTGTAGTTCTATGAAGTTTAATTTTTATATATCAATCGCTTATAATGTGATTAAGGCGAAGCACTTCGAAGTAATGCAGAATCATTTGTTTTTGGTTTGAAAATTTGATCGCTTAAAATAGATTTTAAATTTTAAAAAGGAAGACGAACATTCTCGAGTTATGAATAACCTGAAAATATATGAAAACTTTTTATACCACAGTAAGCGGAAAATGTTGCTTCTGTCGTGATGGGGGGATCAGCCAGACGAAGAATTTAACGTACGTCGCCTGGATGATACCCAAACGCGATGCCAACTCAGCCACTCACCGGTCATGATGTCACTTTAGATGTTTTTATTTTTTTTTTTTCTTAAGTCTATTTACAAGCCCAAAAAAAGTATCAAGTAAGTACCCGAAGAAAAACCAGGCCTATGAAAACTTCTAAGTTCTAAATCTCCTACCTACGAACCCATTTTCGGTTATAGCTTTATTGCATAATGTGGGAAATTAAGTTCTTTTATAAAATGGTCAGGTTAACATCTAAGTATTTGTGCTTGAACTTTGCCAAATAAAATTAAACACAATTTTTGGTGATGTTTTTTTATTGCATAAATCAAAAGAGGCGGCTGGTTCCAAGTGGGAATGTCAACCTTATCGCCATCTACATAATGAATGTTATTGTAAGCGGCTGATTCCAAATGATACACCTAGTTGTTTATCGCATTAAATAAGAAACGCGAAATAAATGGAACCTTTAAATATCGTTGTTTTTCATTTTTTATCTAAATTTTTACAAATATTTTTTTTATTCTATTTTACGAAATAACTTATTATGATATATTTTAGAAGGCCTCCATGGTCAAGGGATAAGGCTATCGACTAGCAATCCGAAGGTCGCGGATTCAAATCTCGGCATGCGAAAGTAAATTTTATTCGATTCATGTGTGTTATTTCACAATTCATGAATGTAAATTAATATATAGTATGCATGACGCGCATTCCAGAGAGGAAAATACCTCAATATTGCCCTGGTATAAGACCACCATTCAGATTGAAAAGTTGCTTGCAATGGCTTTAACCATGTTTGGGGACCAGATATGAATAGCCTCGTACTCTCTTGTCTGGAGCCAGAATAAACAGACAGTACGTGGATGATGGGACCAGCTGGGTTTCGCGGACGGGCATTCACATAAAAAATATAAAGAAAATAAATCATAGAATTTAATATGTATTTATATAACCACTCGAGTGCTCGTTTCCATAACTGGAATATGAGTTGAGTGATTGGCGTTTTTTTTCTAATTGATTATAGCTATATAGCCAATAAATTTACCTATATATAACCGTTTATCCTATATTATTAGGATTGATGAAAACAATATTAAAAGAATCGTAATTGCGCGTATTCTGTGCGTAAAAAATGGCGATTACTCAAGACGTTTTGCAAACTCGGCGTAAAATGCCGGAAATCGCTCGAGTGATTATGCAAGTACTAATTAACACCTTAAATATGAAAGCATTGGGTAATGTGATGACCCTGTAATCAATACATAATAATAAATTATACAATATCATGTACAAGAAGAACACCGATCCAACTTTTAAGCTCCGGTAAGCTTTTAGGTTGTAACGGTGTAAGAATATACATTTTTCATAATATTGGCGGCCGCTCTGGGGGAATACCCAAACGCTTTGCTCTCACGAGGCAACTTTCCTCATCAATTTTTGTTCCTTTTCGTTTAAGGTTCTCAATCGATGGTATCAATAAATAATATTGTGTTCCAATGATTCGATACAAAATAACAAACTCAAGGTATTTCATTTAATTTTGATAAACTTTATAGACGCTATCATATTGAATCTTTGCGGCTTGCGAAGAAAAGCGTTATTATACTTTTTCAAATACAATGGGCTTTTGTCAAAACATTCCATATTAGCCTTAGAAATTCTATTACTGGAATTTCACAATTTTTCGGTTTCGTTATTTTCGTAATATTTTTCATCATTATTCAGGCGCATCAGTCATCAGAGTTGTGAGGGAGGGAACGAAGGAAACGATCGTTAAGATTAATAATTGATTAAAATGATTGGAATATAATAACTTTTTTTAGCCTTTAGCGCGTGGGTTCAATTTTAATAAAAAAACTTAAATCGCTTGAACAAAGACAGTCAACATCTAAAAATAAATAAAATTTCTGTTGTAGGTACATGATGATATAAACTTTGTCATACAAATTAGTGTCGAATGAAAGTTTTCGTGGGAAATAACAAGTGTTCCAACTCGTTCCAAGACATAATGATATATTCTACGTTCGAACGGCCCTCGAAACTAATAATGACAGAGTACATGTACAAAATATACATATTAACACTAATAACGAGAAGTCTCGAATTTATTAAACGTAAAAACGTGTATTTTATTAGAACTTTTTTCGATGGAATTAATTATTTAACTGGCTACTTCTACAAGAAGATATTTTACAGTAATTGTACTGTGGTCTAATCTACCATTAGTGATATGTATTAGAAATTACACGTATTAATAATTGAACAGCGGAACTTGTTCATAAATAATGTTTTTTTTGTAAATTCAACAATACTTTTTTTTTATATATAAGAAAAACTTAATCACACCTAATCCGATGATCCCGGACATCCCTGCCAAATCTTGGAGTTGTATGACGTTCAACATTCTTCACCTGTCTCGCAAATATTTTGAATCGGGATAACGAAATAATAGTCAACTAGCAGTTAAAAACCCGCTCCGCGGGTTTTTTTCTTCTAGGCCCTGCGGGCGGCTCTCGGTTCGGCTTCGCCCATTTTAAGTGATATTAACAACAGTTACATTTAAAAGATAGATATTAGGACATTCACATAGAGAGGGTGAGTATATATATTGTTAAAACACGGAACAGGAAGGAGTTAATTAATAATAACATGCTAAATTTACGCATAATAAGAATGACAGTTGTTTGAATAAATGAAATTTTACGTATTTGTGATGGATTATTTCAAATGAAACACTATTATTGACTACATGTCTACAACTGATATTAACTGTTATCGTACCTAATATAATTAGCTCATAGGAGACTTGCAGTGCTTAAATATGTGTTACAACCGTCAATGTCTATAAGTTGAATCAATATCGTTTAGTTTGTCACAATTAAAGATAGTTTTAACAAAGTTGACTTAAATAATAGATTATTACATATTGATTAATTGTACCCGTGTTTATGAATAAAAGGAGGGTAATTGTGCGATGACATTAGCAGTCGGTTTAATTAAAAGGTGTTAATTTTACTCCAACTGGTGGTAATTCTTTACCTACAACTGTTACTGTATCTAATAAAGTTTAAAGCTAGATTATATATACACCTTCATCAGGAGAGTAAAAATCTATATATAAAGGTAGATTATTACAATATAGCGCCCCTGAGGTGATATCTCACAAAAGCGGCGCTATGCAAATTGTCCAATAAATATAATGTTTACATTTTATTGTGTATACACCGAAGTCAAAAATTAAATATAGATTGCAATTGGGAAAGAAGAAGTGGAAGGAGGGGGGAGGGGTAAGAGTAGGCTGGGTTTATAATAATTAGGAATTACAATATCGTTAGACGGGAAAGACCAGTTGAGTGGGAAAATATTTAAAAGAGAGTTTATAAAAAAAATTCTTGTTAATTATATCTGCTTTTATATTAATATATTTCCTCATTTCTAAGATTTCAAAATTATTTATAGTGAAGTATTTTAAGACCTGAAAAAAACAAATAGCATATAACCATAAAACAATATATTCATAAGAAAAATAGCATTTAATAACGGTTATTCTAATAAATTGATAGTTGAAATACTAAATAAAAAAATTAAACACATTCTCTTCAAACGGTCTTTCTAAAGATAGAAATAAACAATGGCGTAGAATTCTGTTTGTGGATAGCGATACTTCTAAAATTATATATATAAACAATCCTGGTACCATTCAACTGCCGTTTTCCACTATTAACAATGAAGAAATATATTCTTAATAATAAAGATAGCAAAATTCAAACAAAAAAATCAGGAGTTTAAAAACTCAACTGGGATGATTGTAATTTCTTTTACAAAGGTAGAACCCATAGAAATTTTGAAGTCAGAACTAAAGAATATCGCAGGGCTATAAATGGAAATAGTGAATCTGAGTTTGCAAATAATCTTTTGAATAATGATCACACTTTCGATTAAAATTCAGGTCTTAAAATACTTCACTCAGGATATAAAGCATCGCAAATAAATAATTTTGAAATTTTAGAAATTACAAAACATGCCAATATAAAATCAGATATAATTAATAAGAAGAAAAAAATATAAATAATAATGATAAATGCCATTACAAAGTGATAAGCTTCCAGAAGAAATCTTCTTATAAAACGCTTGTTAATGGTAAGTAGTCAAGTATTGTGAGCTGCATATTTAAATATTCGCGCCAGGCATTTGGTTCGTTTTTAAACCGCCAGAGGTGCGCTCTGTCGGCCATCTTGAAGAAACGCGTGAATTTTTATAAACGTCAAACATAATCACGTAACTGTGGAGAATTTTCATTGTAATGTAATTAATCCAATGAATTATGAACTTTCTAAAACATATTTTCTTCGATATTATGTAAAAATTATATGAGCAGAAACGATGCTTTTGAAGAAATCTCGTTTTATTATGAGGCGATCCTATTTTAGTATGGAATCGTGTCTTAATATTCAAGTTACCCGAAACAGACAATTTTAATTTGACCAATCAGAGGGCCTACATCGTCCAGACGCTGGAGTATTAATACTATCAGATAGACTGAGAGGAAACGCTCTCGATTATTAAACCAAAGGTCGTGGTTTTCAATCCTTGCGTGCCCAAGTAAATGTAAGTTAATAATAATAATAATAATTGGATGACTTGTATAGCGCCGTTTTTGTGCAAAATCACCTCAAGGGCGCTGTACAAACTTATAATACATCTCTACAGTGATCTATGTTATTACTTAACTATTTATGGAGATAATATACAGTACAATACTTACCTGGTAGGTCACTTGAGATTAACACTTAATTAACATTATATAATTGTTTATTAGCGAAATTAAGATACAGGATTTAGGGCATAATTGGAAAATTGAATATAACTGGACTTTCCCTTAGGAATGGTATATTTAATTTAAGGGTACGACAGCTTAAAAAGGTAAGTTTTTAGTTTAGACCTGAATTCTGTTGGACTTGTTATGGATCTTAGTTCCGGAGGGAGTTAATTCCAAGCCTTCGGCCCAGATACTCCGAAAGCGCGATCACCAAACTTAGTATTTGGCTTGCGCATAGGTTCTATCAGTCTGCTTACAGCTGATGATGTAGCTGATCTAAGAGTTGACTGCCTCAGACCAGTGTTTTCCGGGACGCATAGTTCAGAGATGTAGGGTGGGGCCATTTCATTTATGGATTTAAACACCATCCAGCACAGTTTGTACTGGATTATTTCAGGGCACTTGAGCCAGTGAAGGTTACGAAGGTGTTCTGAAATGTGCGAATATTTTGAAACCCCGGTTATGAGCCTTGCTGCTGCATTAAACACTGATTGAAGCTTGTCAATTTGATATTTTGGAAGGCTGGCATAAATGCCGTTGCAATAATCGAGACGTGAGACTACGTAGGAGTAGTTTTATTGCTTCTGTAGGAAAGTTTCTTCGGACAGACTTGAGTTGTCTTAGGTGAAAAAAACCGGTGCCTACAGTCCTATTTATTTGACTTTTAAACGAAAAGTCTGAATCTAAATTGACACCGAGAAGTTTGACTGTTGTTTTTGGGATGATAATGCTGCCAGAAATAGTTGCACAACTATTTTATTTTACATAATACATACTCGTAGTGCATTTGTGACACGTTCCAGAGTGGAAGACACCCCCAGTCTCGCCTTGGCGAAAGAACACTATTCCAAATTGAAACGTTGATTGAAATGGCTGTAGCGGTGTTTTGTGACGAGATCTGAATAGCCAGGTACTTCTCTACCATCCTGTTTCCCATCTACTTCCCCTCCCGACTATGAAAAAAAATAGTCATTGGACAACCGTTCACACTCTTTTATAGTCCTTTCTTATGCCGTCTCTTTCATACTACGTCATTAGACAAAAAAATCAACATCATTTTTAAAAGCATTGTAGAATATTTACTTTTCCTATGTTAAAGGCTCCTAAAAAGGCTCTTAGTAAGTAATTAACTGCTTAATGATAATATTTTTTAAGTCCCTAAGTTGTTTAGTTTCTTTTTGTAGTGATATATTAGTCAGGTATCTATTTTGTAATTGAATGGCCATGTATGTGGTACCAGTGTGCTTTCGCCACCTACCGCAGAGTCTCAAGATCTGAAAAGTAACTTCGTTAAGCTCCGGTTAAAATGCTTTCACCGCAATGTAACTTACCAACGACGAGACGCCACGCTCGACGTAAGAAATTCAACGAAAATCTATCAGTTTCGAAAGCATCCAAGTTCATATTTGGTAAATTGAAATCTTCATGCAAACATTTTCTGAGGAATAAATCTTAATATTTTATTTTTTTTCAGATTGAAATAAACAAATATATTTTTGAAAAAACTAATTTTGGTATCCATTTCAGTAAAACATTGAAAATATAATTCTTCTCACCCTAATCCCTATATTATTCGTATGATCGAAAACTTTTTTTTTTAGCTATCATCTTGTATTTTCTTCCGTCAAAAGGGTAGGTACGATCAATAAACAAGTACGCACATTTAAGATTTGATTTGGAGTTGTAAAGTATCAGCACCTTTTAAAAAATACTAACTTAGGTTTTCAATGAACTCATATGTGCCTTGAATTTAAGTTGTTTTCCAAATTTTTTTTAAGAATTTAAAGCTTTAGTACCTTTATAATTTTTTCAACAAAGAAATTATTTCAACGCATTTCAAAATAGTAACCTATTTACAAGAATTTAAGACTTTAAATTTGCTTTGAATTTAAGTGTTATCTTTAAAATTGGAACTGATTGTGTGATGAATTAAGAAAAGCAATGAAGTAGGTACTTACCTACCTACAACAGTCTATTTTTAACAAATTTTCCTTATTGGAACTGATTTATCAAGAATTCAGATTAAACCATAATACCAATAATAACTGTTCAATCACAGTTGTTGCTTTTTGTTAGTTTAAATTATTAAGAAGTCTTTTAAAATTTTTTAAGTCGATTTTGTACATCTGTCAAGAGTTAGACCGGGAATCGATTTGTTTATAGTTCGAGAGAATTTGTATAAAATCTGTACTAACTATTCAAAGCAACTGACCCCGATATTACGTTTGCCGACCGGCTGGCATTGCTTGAAAAATTATTACCGTATCAATAAGTGAAAGTATCTCGCTCCAATTATACGTCATTGACTCAGTTATACAAGTTCAATGGTATCGTATTTCATCTCGACAACAACACCAGCTCCGGTAGCCGTGATCGTCTAGTGGTTAGGACCCCACGTTGTGGCCGTGGTAACCCAGGTTCGACTCCTGGTCACGGCAGTGGTAAAACACTGTCATGGCGGAGATTTTTTTTAATACTCTTTTAAATTTATTTTTAATATTTTTTGTAAACGATAAATATTTAAAGCAAAAACACCTAACAAGAACTTCAATTTTGACTAATTTCAATTTGAAATTTGACAAGAAATATATAAAAAAATTAAATAAATATCTTTTTACGTATTTAAAAGTGAAAAAATACTACAGTATCTAGGTAACTACTTATAAAATATTAATTGCGGAATCGAGAGCACTCTTTCAGAGCACTTCTCTGCCACCGTACTGGAAGCTTATGGCGCAGACTGCGCTAATCGAAGAATACCATCATCACTGGCATGATTGTTTGGATGAAGACCCCCTGATGGTCCCACAGGAGACGGGAGATGGGAGACGGTCAAATATCCTCCACAAACTGCTCCTTTATTTTGTATTTAAAATTTTCTGTTTCTTCCTGTTTTTTTTTCATTCTTGATTACACTATTATTATTATGAGTAATTGTAAATTATGTCGCTTATGCTAACAATTATTAGAAGATTAAAGTTGAAGGATTTTTTAAAACAACTAACCGATTACAAAAAATATATTTCTCAATTAACATTTCCACAGTAAAATACCAATTGTCCTTCTTACGATCATCGTTCCGCCCATGTAAAAAAAAGTTATACATATTTTGGCTACACGGGAATTGAACCCAAAACATTCGGCTTCATAGACAAATGTAGACTACGCCTTTGACATACGATTTGATTTAGGTTGTAGAAATGTTTTTATTTTCCAAAATAGATCCATAATCACGGATATACATTAAAAAGTTTTAATTTTTTTATTTTAGTGTTTTAGGGAAACAAACAGTTTTACAATTTTATATAAATAATTAATTTTTATATGTTGCATTGACCAATGAAGTTTCCACATAAAATTCATGTTACATACAGAAAAAAACATAAATAAACAGGAAAACATACAACACCTTAATGAAAATAACTGATATATTAGATATCCTTCTCACATCAGTGGGAGGGTACGAAATTAACAATTTGATTTAAAAAATTAATTAGGCATAATATCCAAGATATATCGAATATAGTAGGTAAATATCGGATGTGACAAATTCACAAATACAAAACAACAAAAAAATTGTAATTAAAAAAAAACACCGAAAAAAAATTATGTGTATTGAATTAAATAATAAAAAATTAAATTTAAAGACATAGGAAGTAACCACAAAAATAAGCCGTACGGATTCTTAATCCGAACGCCCAAAACATCAAAACCCACTTGGCTGGATTCAGTTAGTTAGGTTGGGTAGTTATCAAAGCGTCACATTTAAAAAAGCTTTTGAGTAGGTACCTAGACGTCTAACTGCCTTACGATAAAAGTGCCCTTTTAAAAAAGAGAGTGATTCTGGGGAAGGTATTCCAAATTCAATTTTGCCGCCAACTGCGCCGTATTCTTTTGAGGTGACATTCCTTCCTTTATTTCTTCTCCACCCTTCCCCCGAGTGGAGATACTGCAAATTTAAAATCTCGCCGTTTTAGCCTATCTTCACAACTATTTATTGTACCTTTTATTTATTTATTTTGCTGAGTAAAAAGATTTTGACTTGGTGATTTTTTTTTTTTATTTTACTAAATATTTTTGTAAATGTGTTTTTTTTACCTTCTGTATGTTTTAGGCGTTCTTTATGTTTTAGTCTAGCAGTCTTTCAAAATAACTTTAAAAAAACAGCTTTATTGATGATTTTCAAATGGTGATATTCGACGCTGGAAAGGCAAAAGGGTGTAAGCGACCATTTTACCAAAAAATAGTTTATTGTACAGTTTTGATGAGATGAAAATTCTAATCAGACTGTATGATTAACAATTTTTTTCTACTTAACTGTCGCTTACGCCTTTTTGCCTTTCCGGCAACAATATATTATTTTCACCACTGGGATAGAACCATCGCAATATTCTGCTAACCGGACAACTGCTGTGATCACTGAGCTTTCAATCATTAGCTAATACCGCCTCGATGACGGTAGAACTTTTTTATTTAATTTTGAAAAAGAAAGACAAAAATTCCCGGATTACGAATGATCTGACAATATTTTAAAATCCCCTACTACCATCACAGTCAGCTGAAAATGTTGCTTGTGTTCTGATGGAGGATTTAGTCAGCCGAGGAATTGAATACACCACGCCTGGATGGGACCCAAACGCGATGCCAAATCAGCCACTGACCGGCCAATCTGCCTATCTCATCTTTGAGCGACCCCGATGATATTGGAATTACGAATAGAACGTTACGTTGGCTACCTTTGTCTTGCTATTAATTCCCGTATGTATCTTGAGAGGAGATACTATGAATGATGACCATTTTTTTAATATAATTTATCACAAACGAGTTCTTATCATTTTATAAAAATACAAAATTAACCATCGTGCACAACACTTTAATCACAATGAATCGATTAGGGATATACTTTAAAGAATTCACAATCTACTATTTCATAGATAGCGCTAATTTGTTTATTAAAACATCAAGATGAATTATCTGTTCTCGCCCACATACACGCCATATCATAGAATGAAGAATAACACGAGAAATACCTTGTGGGCATGTTTCGTTTACTGTTTGAACTGTTTTCACAATGATTGCGAAAAATGGGATAGCGTTATACAATTTCAAGCAAGTTTGAGAGAGACCAAAAGGTACTAAATCAGTGGCACATTTTTTTCCATTCAAATTTTGTACAGAAGGCATTTCTATTTTCTTCTTTATTCCATGAACATGTATAAATTGTTTTGTCGATCTATAAACTCAATTATTTCAAGAGAGGCATACAAATTCAATATTTGATTGAATCATCGATAAAATATCGTATTTGTATGCCTTCCTTGAAAGAATTGAGTTTGTAGCCGGAAAAAAACTATTCATTCATATTCTGCGCGGAAATAATTAATAATTGAACACAATATTTTAAGCGTAACTTGCAGAAAAAAAATTCTAAAAATAATTAAATTAGCGCCATCTACGTATAAATAAGTACGTACCTACGTAAGTATACCCTTAAGGAAAACAAAATATCAATCACAAAGCAATCACATACTTAATAATTTATTCTGATGAATTCTATTGAAATGTTCATGAAACAGAAGTCATCAGCATGTCGATTGTTTATTCACATCAATAAAGCTTACAGTTCTGTATTTATTTTATTAACAACGCCATATTTTGTTTACTTTTGGTATCAAATTGGATCCTTTATCGCTTAAAACCGCCAGTAAAGCATAACATTTATTTTGGAAAATGGGAAAACGAAACAATGCCTATATTGAAAATTTTGTATTGGATGCGTGGAAGGTGTGATTAAAACAAAATAAACGTAATAAAGTTTTATTTTACAGTAATCGAAGTGATGCTTTGTGTAAAATTGACGTCGAAGCTGTGCTTGCACAAATGCGCAATAATGGGAATATTGACGATATGATTTAAACATAGTTTCGTGAGTATAGGATTTTCAATATGAAAGTATATTTTTTCAAGTCAAACTAAATGGTGTAATCAATCAAAATACATCGGAATGTATTGCATCTTCTAGTACCATGAATTCTAGGGAAAAATGAGAAAAGTGAAACGCGAAAATCACAGTTATTTTTTTAGGTATATGCACGTACGAGTATATATTATTTAGATGATTTTGGCATGATTAACATATTTTGTGAAAGGATTTTAAATGTAGGAAAAGGATAATGTATCTACATTAACCTCTATTTTTTCTATTATTCTATGCGTAATTGATCCAGGAACGATGACGTAACGTAAGAATAATACGTGGAGAATGATATATTGGCGATTATCTTATCTGAACAGCGGATAAAGAAGTATAAAATATTATAATTTCAAGCATAAGAGAAAAAAAGGCAAATTTTTTTTAATTTTGAGAATAATATATACAGTGAGAATAATACATACCTTTCATGGATAATACAGTAATTACCATGCAAGTAGAATTGCACTCAAGAGGGTACGTTTGAAAAACTTTCATGGCACTAGGAGAAAAATGATAATTGCCTATTTATTAAAAATCTCTTCAAATTATATTATTATTATAATTGGTAATCCTGTTAAAAAAGGGATTGCAGGCCGTTTTCTGTTAATTTTTTTGTAAATTCGCAATATATCGGAACATGTGTTAATGCACTTACAGATGATGCCTTGATACTATACAATAATATGATGCGGAAATATTGGGATTTTTATGAACACGTGTTCCTACATATTTTTAGATATATATTCCGTGTTTATGAACACGTGTTCCGTGTGATAATACATTCGTATTTTACTTAAACTTTATTGGGAAAACTATCAATTCATTCGTTGAGGGCCTGCATACCCATTTTTAACCGGAACACGAATAATTAAAAGTGATTCTAATTAAATTAGCAATGTTCAATATGAGTAATTTTTCTCCGTGTACATTTTTGATAATTACCGCAATTGGTTGTCGTCTAACTTTTGCCAATGTCTAATTTTACACTTCTGGAGTCTACAAATTTGGAGGAAAACTGGAGAAAACAAACATCAAAAAACTTTACAAGTAAATAATTTAGTATTTCAAATCTTAACATCCTAACACCTAGGTATCGAAATTCTAAGATCTTTTGACTACGAAGATAGAGTAGACCAGTTTTCCTGATAACCCCTAGGTATTTTTCAGGAAAACTAGTCTACTCTATCTTTCGACTACGAAGGTTCCGTTTTTAACCAAAAAAGCATTAAACTGAAAACTCCGCAACTTGGCGCAAGCCTGTTCTATCCGGTCCTTTAATTATCTCTCTGGTGTTTGTACTTCGGGAAGTTGGTTGGGACACCCGCCCCGGCGCTAGGCACCCGCACAAGCCACCCGCCACCCGCCACCCTCTGGATGCTCGCCAATTACACATGGCAAGTATGGGCATTTAGCACTCTGGCTACACGATCCGCGATAATCTGGTTAGTATTCATGAACTATGCAAATGGCCGCCCGCCTATTTTGCGGGCCTCGCCAACTAATTATTATTTTAATAGTATTTTATTAAGTTTCACACATTCTTTGAGACAGCTAGTTCTTGTTAACAACGGGACCAGGGGTCTACGGTGAAATCGACAACTTTAAAATATTGGATTGATGGGCTTAGTAACTTCCGATGATTTTTTACCCATTTCACGAGTACGTTTGCGCTGTTGATAGCCAGACCGATTTTTATAGTGTAATAAATTAAATTAACAGCGCATCATTGGTAAGAATGAAACAAAACAAGAAAAACATAAATTAGTGTATTTCATTAACACTTTAATATCACATCTATGAAAACACTGCTCATCCATATATTTTTCGATGACTACAATCTTTTTTATTTAGTAGGTAGGTACCTAGAGTTTATTTAATACGTGCATACCTGCTACTTAATATTCTATGTCAAATTTTGATAGGTATTTTTATCCGTCGTACGAGTCAAATACCTACAACTGTAGTTTTTGAAAAATGTTAAATTTTTTTTTTAAATTTTTTTTATTATTTTAAAAATTTAATCCGAAGTAAATGCCATTGAGATCTGGTCACCATACATGGCTAAAGCCATTTGAAGCAATGATTAATTTATTCTGAATGGTGGTTTTTCGTCAGGGCGATATTAAAGACGGGTTGTTGCATAGAAATTGAACAATTCATCAAATTTTAATGTTAATTTTCCAGTTCTGTGAAGGCTATATTTAAATTATGTTATTATATAACTATGAGCTAGATGTTTCATAAAATTGAAATAATAACAGAACTTGTATTGTTGAAATCTTTACAGAACTTGAAAATCAACATTTAAATTGATGAACTACTGTTCAAATTCTCTAAAACAACCAGATTTAATGATATTATTTTTATTTGAATTAAACGTGAAAAAACGGAACATTTTATTAAATTAAGTTTACTTGCGCGTGATAGAATTCGAATCTGCGACATTCGTATTCTTAGTCGAGGTCTGTACCTGTAGACCAAGGAGGTCGTCATATTTTATTTTACTTTTGACATGTTTCGATTCGACTCACGTGATTCATCTTCATAATAATCCGATTGACGAAATTTGGAGGACATTTTACCTCACCACGGAAATTAATTAAACCGTGAATGTCAATATTTTTAAGAGAGGTCTAAATTACTTCTTCGACCTATTTTTTCTATCGCAATTTTTCTGGGTTTCAATTTCTATCGTTGTGCCTAATATGCAAAAAGCAATTTCTGATGGATATTTCGAAAATCACGAGAAGCGTTTTCACAATGCAAAATAACTTGAGATAGTTTTAAGTGAATTACTTTGGGTTAATATTTTATGATGATTTTTAACTCTCCAGGCCTCTTGCACACTGACCGTTATATGTTTTAAAGATGTTGTCAGAAAGCAAGATAATATCTGTGTATTTCCGCTACTCAATAAAATCCAAATTAAATGGGATATTTCTGAACGCTTTCAAATCATATTATATTTTTAAAAAAATATACAAATTTGAAATCAAAATAAAAAAAGTTTTAAAATAGACTCATCTTACTTTTTTTTAAATTCACACAATTTCCACTTTTTTTCTCAAAATGCGGTCGACACTTTTGGTTTCATAGAAGTATTTGTTTTATTCTTTGATTAACTTATTTATTTGAATAAAAAGCTTGACATTTTCTCTTTCTAACACCGTTTAATTAATATTTCTAGGAAAGGGAGACACAACGCTTTCTATGAGACCATATGAGCTGTTCCGAAAAGCGAACAAATTGACTCTACGGGTAATAGCTATTTGTACCCAAAACCGAACAAAATTGGCCTGAGGAGTTAAGTGCACTTTCAAAGAACAGTTATAGACGATATATAATAATACCACATAGAAAGGGTTTTTTCGCAGAAATGAACAATTCTTCAAATTTAAAAGTTAATTTTCAAGTTCTGTGAACGTTCTATTCAAGTTCTGTTATTATTTCATTTCTGTGAAGCGGCTGGCCGAATGATCTGAAGCTGAATGATATTAAAACAGAACCCGAATAGGATTTTCACAGAACTTGCAAATTAACTGTGAAATTTGATGAATTATTCAAATTCTGTGAAACATCTCGTCCTTAATAAATTAAAGCCTTCTTTATTAAATGTTAATAATTGCGAGATTTTACGGATGAAAAATATGTCAAAAATCGAAAAAATCGGTTTAATAATGTTCTTTTACCTTTCAAAGTAGGCACCCACCAATTTTTCTAAAATCTTTTATAAAAGTACTTGAATTAAAAATTGAAAAAATCGTAGACTATTGACCTACCGTTGACAAAAAAATATTATGTAATACCCGAGCAAACATTTTGATAAGGAATCAGAAATACCATTTCTTGAGGCTTTTTCAAACATATTGAAATAATAATAATGTATCTTTTACATTATAAAACTATTAGATATGAATGTAGGTAGTACATACATGTTTCATTTTGTGAACATTTATCATTTTTTAGATCACATTATACAGGTAAATATATTGATTTGTTAAAATCTGATTATTGAAAATTAGCCATTTTGAAGTTTTATTTCTTTTTTAAAACGCTCTACAATTTAAGATTGACCAATAAATAAATTATATACAAAATATTCGCTTTGTATAGAAAACAAAATTAGTCAACTAATCGTATACAGTACACTACATTTAATAGCTCATCATCACAATATTATCCGACGATGATGAAAAATTGAATTGTGACTCATATCAAATAACAAACCCTCTTAATTATCAGAAGATATTTCTTGGCACTCATTTTGCTAACATTAATCATAAGTTGCGTATACCTGGTTAGAGGTCAGAAATAAGGTTGTGATTGTAAAACATCCCGTCTCAAGGCGAAGGCTGCGAGGGAGGCTTTCATGAATAAAGATTTCACAACTGGAAGATATCGCTTCGTCGGTAGGGTTAGACTAGGTACAGTATTAAGGGGTAAATGATACCGCAACCCCTAGTTTTATACAGTATGCTGCACATTATTTATAAAATGAACTCATTGCATTACATTACCACAATGATGCATAATGTAACTGAATTTTAATGCTGCAATTTCGAGCTTTAATTTTTCATTGTGTTGAAGTTTATCGAATGAATAACTAGTTTCGTGTTAACAATAAAAAAATAAAAATGTAACATTATTTGAACAGCAAAATGACGCGGTTTTTGAGAAAAAGCTGCGTAGTTTTAGAATGAAATAATAAATAACAATTTAAGCAAACAATTTACCCAAATCAATATATGCATGTATATATTGATTTGTGTAAATTGTTTGCTAAAATTGTTTGTTAAAATAGCAAACAATTTACCGAAATCAATATAGGCTGGGGAGCATCAGGAAGATCAATTCTAGATCCGCTTATGAAGGCCCAGAAATCAATAATTAAAGTCATAATGCGCAAACCATATAGGTTCTCTAGCGATGAGCTCTTTAAACAATTTAATGTAATTGATGTTCGTCAAAACTATATAAAAAAGATTACTATCCATGTACATAAAAATCTAGACAATATTAATAAAATTGACCATAAACACATCACAAGAAGCCACACCAGAAATGACCTTATGATCCCAACGAGCAATACGGCAAAGTACCAAAAGACACACACATACTTGGGACCTAAATTGTACAACAAAATCCCCCCTGAATTAAACATAAAAACTTGTAATATTTCATACATAGGCCCAATAATAACAAAATGGTTGATTGGACTGGGCGGAGGAGAATTTGAAAAAATGTTAAAAAACGTCACATAAAAAATAGACATAAACTAATCACACACTATATATATTTTCCATTATTCTAATTAATTCTCATACACAATTGAAACATACACAACAGCTCAAGTTCGACTCTAACATAAGATTGTAACGATTAAACATCACAAATTAAAACATTATTGTGATATATTATAGACATAGACAAATCACACACTTACTTTCACATATTTTTTGGTTTCTTGGAACGAGCAATTTGCCTAGTTAGGATCCAATAATTTCGACTTGATAAGGTACAATAATCGATAATCACAAAATATTTTAATTATATAAAAAAAAATTAATTATGTTTATGAAAGCCCACGAAGGTAGGTACAAACATCTGTAAGTATATTTTGTAGTGTCACTTAGAACTTTTATAATTGTGAGAAAGATAGATTTTCTAGAATATTGCACAAGATTATTTGGAGCCAGTGGGACTATGGCATATTCAATTATTGGTGTGTGTGCATGTGTGGTGTTAAAAGTAGTGGGGAAGTGAGGAAGGTGGGAAAGTAAACGGTTTTAAAGTACCTAGTATTTAAATCTAGACACGAAACTCGGCTAAAGCCATTTGAATCTGAATGGAGAACTTCCACCGGGGCGATACTAAGAGTATCAACCACCATGTAATAAAATTAACCAATCTATTTTTTTATAAGTAAGTTGGTATATTTTATACATTTTATATTTAGTGTATGTAGCCTTAAATCGCTTCAGATTCTCTAAGGATAGCCATGAACTGTACTATTAATACTAACACTTTTTAACATAAAATCAAGTAACATTTTATTCTTAATCTTATAAATAGATACTAGGGTATTATAGTTTAACGTGGCCACACACTTAAAATATGGAGTTGGCGTTGGTTTGTTTTTATCATTGTATAACCGATACAGTATATTATGGACCGCATGCCTCTGTTTATTTATTTTTTTATTGCTCAGAAAAATTACACTTGTGCAGTAATTCTGGTTGGATGCTACATACTAAGTTGGACCCTTTGTCCTCCACACGTTCATTGGTTAAATGCTATGTGCATATTTACTATAGTTTGTATTACTGTTGACGGACCGGTAGATACTATCTGCCATAAGTTGTATGTATATTGTCACTAGAGGTAATTTTTCACAAAACACGGCCCTTTACAAGTCATCCAATTATTATAATTATTCCGTAGGAATTCACCAATGTTAATTTTATTTTGTAAATCAAAATTAACGATAATCTATATTTATTCTTAATTCAACGTGAAAACGTGTTTTTGACACTTCAATCTGAGGATTGAATTTAAATCAACCCTTTAAATAATTGCAAGGTAAATACGCCAGTTAATCTTTGGTTACTTATCCTTATCGCCAAAGCCTTCGGAGCCTTGTTTGGTCACGTGACGACTACCCCACGAAAGGTGGGTAGGTGAGTACTCGGGGATGGGCGATTTCTTTGATGAAAAAGGGTAGCAGCAGGCAAAATAGCACATCAATCATGCGGTTTACAGTGTTGACACGTATTTTTATACAGTGTGGGGTTATTGGTACTAACTCAAGTGAAGTCACTCAAATGGAAGTTAGAGTCTCGAAAATAAAGTTTGACATATAAAAATATGCATTTATCATTTGAAATTCTTGTCAATTTTTAATACAATTTTTGGAAACGTTTTGCTAAGGTTTTTAATAATATGTGTGATTGCAAAAACTCTATACTGATGGTGTCGTGAAATATTTCTGTTCAAAATATTCAGGTCAGCACCACTATTTTAATATCACAATATTACTTCCGTCGTGAGTATTTCTTTATTATATCATATATTTTTTATAACATAAGAGAGAAAAAAATCTCTGCATATAAGTAGCTATACTGAGAAAACTTCAGAAGTTAGTTTTTCAAACCTTGTAACACGCTATAATCTACAAAAACATGTAAGTTATTATGCAAATAGTGTCAGCTGGTGCATGGCGGGCCACAGCTTAACTTTCCCAGGGTCAACTGACAAAATATAAGACAAGACACCATATTTTACAATAAGTAACATTGAAAATTTTGATATAAGGTTGTTGAAATCTGGTAAAGCTAACCAGTACCTACTACCTATTGCTAATTACTACAATTATTGTAAATCGTTCCAGTAGTTATTATTTATACAATTTATCACATTCCAGTGCGTGTGTTCTCGATGTAGTTATATTATACTTGTTAAATAGGCGAATCATCTGATGGCCTCCATGATTGAGCGGTAAGGCTCTCAACTAGCAAACCGAAGGTCACGGGCTCAAATCCCGGCGTGATTTATAATACATATCACAATTTATTCACTTAAAATAATATATAGTATAATTGCGGCACGTTCCAGAGTGGAAGATACTATTAGTATTGCTCAGGTGTAAAACTACCATTCAAAATTGAAACGTTTCTTGAAATAGCTTTAGCCTTGTTCGATTACTAGTTCTGAATAACCAGGTAGGTACTCCCAAACCTTCCTCTTCCCCATCTCCTCTCACTTCCCACTACCTTCAGCCCCACAACATTCCCTATTGGGGATATTATAGTATCACTGGCTCCAGACGGTAGATGAGATTGTAATTGACAATATAAATTAATATTTTTTAAATCATGCTTTATATCTTGAATATGAATGTCATGTCCTAAATTTACCTACAAATAAAAGTGAGTCACCCAAGTTCATATTGAATCACGCGTCGTGATATTGAATCACCGACGCTTTCAAAGATCCTACACCGACGGTGATGCATCAAAAAGCTTTCAGGGCTACACTCCTGCTCTTGCATATCCAAACATCACCTGTCAAAGGAAACTGATCGCTGATTGCTTTTTTACGTATTCGGCCTACCTATATAATATAGGCATATGCTTTTTGCTCTCAGATTGTCAAATTTTATTTTAACTTTTGAATATGAAGGCTAAAATAACTGAAAATTTTAAGGGAGCCGGAGTTTTTAATAATAAATAATAATAATATTTAGATGATTTTTATAGCACCGTTTTTGTGCAAAATCACATTAAGGGCGTTACGACGTTTTATAGTGTTTTCCCGCGTATCATCATATGATTATCCGCGTATCATCGTATATCACCATATTTTCAAGTTTTGATTAAAACACCGTAAAAAATGAAACAAAAAACATAATAAACATATGTAAAAAATTGTAAAAAATTAGTAAAACATGGTCAAGTGTGATGATAGGGTAAAACAAAACGTGGTTAGAACTCGCAGAAATATGATTAAACCGTAAAACATACAAATCAATGCGAAATACTGTTAAAAATTGTAAAAATGATCATTGAAACAAGTATGCATTGTGAAACATTGGAAAATATGCTTAAATATAACAAATCACAGAAAAATTGAGATAACATTGTAAAATATTGTATAATAACTAAATGACTGCATTTTTACAATTTTTATGCGTTTAAGCGTGTTATCCCGTGTTCTGCATTTTTTTATCATCTTTTTCCATCTTTTACATGTTTTGCAAATTTTAGTGTATTTGATTATATTCTACGCCTTTTATCATGTTTTTACAATATTTAAGTGTTTAGCGTTGTTTAACGGTGGGCATTTTTACAGTATTTTATTTTATTGATTTTCTCTTCGCCGTTGACATATTTTAAGTTTTTTTACGGCATTTTAACATTGTTAGAGTAATTTACCATTTTTACGCACATGTTTTTACAGGCGTTTACGCATATTTTAGTGAATAAACCCTTTGTAAAATTATTCAGAATCTGCTATATATACGAGTATATCAAAAGAATTGTTCGATTAGACTAATTATTGTCCAATGAGGGAAAGAATCGTTCGATTAGGGAAAAAATTGTCCGATTGGACAAAAAATGTGCAAAAAGTCTAAATGGACAATTGGACAAAAATATCCGACTGGACGGGGTATTTTCCGATTGGACAAATAATTGTCCAGCATGATAATAAAAATGGGTATAAATAAAAGCGTCCAAACGGAGGGAAATGTCCGATTGGATAAATTATTGTCGGATCGGACAAATAATTGTCCGATTGAACAAAAATTTATCCAATACGAGAAATAATGTTCCGGTTGGACATAAAAATGATTCAAATCCAGATGAAATACAGATCAAATACAGAACTGTCCGATTTGACAAAGAATTGTGATTTGTGTGATTTTTATGATACTATCGTATAGATTCTCCATCGATTGGCCAGTGTAGTATCTACATAAATAAAAATGATGATGTACTTATTTTCAAAATCTTAAATCTCCGAAAGTTCTTCACCAATAATTGCATTCGAATACGCATGTGTAAATCTTTTTATATAGTTGCCGCCTGTAACAGATAAAAATATGTTTTTTGATAAACAGCGCAATCTTTAGGACGTAAAAGCAAAACACGATATTCTTTCTTTATCTGCACAGACAGACTGGAACCACCGCAATGCGTGGCGGAGTACAGCTACTGTTTTAAAAACTACGTTTAAGGCTTATTACGCAGCTAGGGAATTTCGAAATTATCAATTCGAATATTTGAGATTTCCTTAGATAATGACCTCTTCGTCAACATTTTAGCATTTCGCTAGATGTCACATCTCAGTTGTACTTATTACGTACTGAGCACTGTTCCATATAAAACAAGAAAAAGTGACATTCCCAAAAAATGCTGCCTAAAATTTGACCCTCATTTACATTTAATGCAGCCCCAATTTGTTTTCATTGACATAGACCCTTGCTGGTCATAATACTCCGGGAATGGCTGTGGAATAAGAAACATACCCAAAAAAATGTTCTACGATAAGATTTTATACTCGTATAATACAAGAAGCCTCTTGACTAATGAGTTCAGTTCAGTAACGAGTAGCATTATGTAGGATGAAGATTGCTTCGGTGATAACCATCCTTTAATTGGCGATGGTGCCAGAAAAGTATACCAAGTGAACATATTTGACCAAAATGGTTCGTAGGCCAGAGAAAAACAACCAGCAGAAACTTTGTGGGTGCCCCCGCATCGTTTTAAAAGAATCCTTAACTTGACGGTAAATACTCCAAAACGAATTAAAGTTAATAGTTATTTAAGTTATTCTAAATGAGCAGATTCGGTTTCATCCAACTTTCTCTTGATTCACGTAAACAACTTTTTGTTTGATTTAACAACAGAAATCCGAAAAAATTCCCCCATGTATCAAGTTGACATATTTGCTCTGCTAAACTTTCTTATTGTCTACCCAATCTGCACAAGTTGTAAAATAGGGTGCTACCACGTCCTACCGGGTGGTACCCTACTAATTTTACCACTTCAGCTTGACGTTATTTACAAAGAAACTCATATCAAAAGTAAATTATCTTCACATTAAATTTATCTTTTTAAGAAATTTATTAAAATAATTTTGCATCCACTGATAGAATTGTTTTTCATTGTTAGTATTTTTAATAGTATTTGGACATCGAGAGTATTTATTATTTTGCAATTAAATTGGTGAAATCGTCTTTTCGAGAGCAACGAGTAACAAAAACAAGTGATTATCATTTCCTAGAAGTAATAATTTACCTTCACCTAAAAATAGCGCGAAGGGAAGGAAAACAAAATCCGATATCTTAAAATTAATCCGCTTTTTCTTTGAGTGCGGAAGGTTTCTTTTGAGATTTTTTCAAAAGCAGATCATAATTACTTTGATGATAATTTAATGTTTTTAAGGGAATCTCACAAAGGGTAGAAATTAAAAGGCGAAGGTACGGAGTGCCGGAAACCATTTTCTTGTTACCATCTAAAAATAATACGTATTTTTGGAAAAAATAAAAAATCTCCTTTGCGTTTACGTCTTCTTTACGATTCCTTTGTTAAATATCACAGACTTGAACATTTTATTTTGTAATCCTACTTGAATTATGGCCGCTCCCGAAAATTTCTGCTCCTTTTTTCCCCGAACCATAAGGAATATCAAATGAGGATCCCGGGAAAACGTTATCTACCTTTCCTCTCCCTTGTTTCTAGGGAGGGGAAATTGGGAAATAGATTTTTAATCTAGTGCACATGATTACGTTTCAGGATTAAAATCACTAATTAGGCATAGCACGAGACATATTTCTAGAGGATCAACCTTTTTCTTTGTAAAGAATCATATTTTTTTAGCATTAACCCCACACAGTAGACCCTGAGGAAAATAATTTCCCTCCGGGCCTATATCATCTTTTGGGATTCTGTCTGGAGGGTCTTTTTTAAGGAAATGAAGGAGACGAAGTTCTGGTAAGGTAAAAAATATAAGGGTTAGGTAGAAATCAAGGGTAAGTGATGAGTCGAGAGACCAGTTGGAGAAGTCAAGGGGGCTCCCCAAACAAGCACCTCTCGATCTGGCATGGCACGCATTTGGTGATCTGGCGCATTCTGTATGTACATCCCCCGATGAACCCAGGCACCCCTGCTAAATCACTAAACGTAGCGAGCCACTTAGAGTGACTTATGGCAGAGGTATTGGCTATCCCATAAATGGTTCCCGGGAATGTAGTAGCCTTCCAAATTGAACCTGCCAGTAAGGACATTTTCAAATAACATGTTGAAGTGAATTAAATTGCTTACACGTGTTTTATTAATGTAACACCTCATCAGCCTTGCATTTGAATAAAATGTATTTAACATTGTGAAATATTATTTCCCTCGTAACTCTTCATCAGCAAATTATAAAGCTCCTTTGCTAATACGCATGTTTTAATGTACGCATTTTTGCGGTTAATTTATGGTTCTAATCAAAAAACCGATTCATGTTCATGATACCAGGTCTCAGTCTTCCAGAAATTTAGTTGCTCGAAATATCACTTACATGCACACATATTTTTGCATAAAACTTTATAATATTTCTGCAGATTTAACAACTTATTTTAAGCATCTAACTACATAATTACGCAATTAACAGATTTTATTTGGATAGGCAATTACATTTTTACCTTTTTGGGCACTTTTTTTATCTAAAGCGAGGGATTTAATTTCAAAATAATGGCTCCTAAATTAATGCCTCCATTACTTTGGTCGGACACACTTAGCAACTTTACACGAAGACAATATTTTTTCAATACTATCTTGAATCTACCTTTGTCTGAAAGCCCTAATCGCCGACGGGTGAAAGATAAAGCTCTTTTTGAAACCCAAGCTTTTAAAAAAGCCAACCTCACTTCCATCAAGGCATTAAAAGAGAGAGAATATTCTCTACTTAAAATCATAAATAACACTTATTTTGTATGGTATGTAGTTGAAAATGTTGTTGCAGTTTTTCGTATATAAAATGTATAAATAAACGAATAACGTTTTGTAAAAATAAAATGAATGTTTTTTTGATTATGTTAAAAAAAAATTAAGAATTTTACCAATCAATTATCGAGCGACACCGTTAAAGTTTCATTCAAATAAACGAACCCATGTTGTTGGTGTCATCAATGCGACTGAGTGTAATTTTAGCTTAACTGCAGATTGAATTAAACAACCTATTTTTAAATCTTATTATATTCTCCACCAAGCTTTAAAGTGATATTTCAGTAGTTTTTCGCAAAATCAAAATCTACAAATTTGAAAAAATAATCTTTAAAAAACATTTAATGTATAATATTTTTGTCCTTGGTAGTAAGTTGGTCTATTTCAAATTTTCGTTTTAGAATTACTAACATTTTCTTCAATAAATAGATATGACTATTTGAGGTTTTACTCATAAAGTTATTCCATAAAGGAATAGTTTATATAGTTTTCCCACTTACTACAATTTTTTTTAGTCTGTTCGGATTATTCTGTTTCAAATTTTCGTATCAGAATCGCTAATATTGTCTTCAATATTAGCGATTTAACTCTTTTTACCGACAAATATGGGATAAAAAAATATTGAAGCATCTCCTGGCTGTGGTATCATTATAATAATATATTATAGTATAATGAATACATAACAGCGTAAGGTTCTTAATAGATGGACAGGTAGAATAAAAATTCTCAAATCCGATATTCAGATTACACAGCCCTTATCTGAAGAAGATATAAATCACCTTATTTCTAAAATTGAAGTAAAAAGCCGTTATATTGGCCTACAAGGCCAAAACTAAATAAATGGTGGTCGACAGGGTAGCAAAACCTTTGTAAGAACAAATAATGCTCTCACAATCTTAGAAGCGGTAAAAGACTTCATGTACCTAAGCTCATCCACAAGTAATAAAAAAGCTATAGAAGAGAAGTGAAAAGGAGGTTTTGCATGTCAAAAGACGCGAAGAGACAGAGGCGCAACGAACTACAACAAGATAAGACTCGTCAGGCGCAGAATCCCCCCATATTTCTATGCAGTGTGGAAACATGGATACTTAGAGTCAGCGAAACAAAGCGGATAGACTTCCTCGAAATGTGGTGCTGGATAATGTGATAATGTATCTGTACGTCTTAATATGCTTTCAACGGTCTGCCTACAACTTATTTAAGAATATTTGGACCCGTCACTCGCCAAACTGAGAACTCCACCCTAGAGAAACTTAGTCAGTTGCACAGCGGAAGGTGGGAAAAGCATAGGAAGGTCACCAATGCGCTGGAGTGATCAAGTATCATCCAATGGTGTCCGGTATGTTGGTATCCGTAGCTCTCCACGCAGGGTAAAACTACAAAGAGTGAATAAGGCTTATACGGGTACCGGTTTAAGAAGAAGAGGATAGACGAGAAACGTCCGAGAACACGTGCAAAGGAAAAAATATGTTAAAACCCAATGCTTATAGATAATACTGTAAAATTACGAAAATGGTAAACAGATTTCTGAGGTTATTTAATCTTGTTGATCCAACAAGGCCTGAAGAGGATTTGACGGACTTTTAGAGCTCAAAGTATGAAGAGTGAGTTAACCCTCGACATGCTTTCTTATCAGGCCGTTTTATATTAACCGTAAAATATCCACAGTTACGGGAAGGCGTAAAAGTAAAGTAATTAGGTAATGAAAGCCTAAAGAAAGAAAGACTGTCGTTAAAGGGGAGATAGGCGCAAGACAATCAATGGGGATGGGAGAAATCGCCAAATAATGGTACTTTTAGGATAGTGACTTCGGGGTGGGGTCCACAACCATTCCATGAAAGGAACTTTCTTTTGTTTTATTAACTTAAATAACATATTTGAACAATCCTTTATTATACATTTACTTTCCTCACTCTACGAAAAATTCTTTGAAATGGGTTTATATCGATTTGAATAAAAATAATGACTGGCCAAATAAATTGATTTTCTGCTCATCATGTGATTAATTTCATATGGAATAATTGAGCTTTCTTCGAGCATACAGACATGCCCACAAAAAACTTCGGTCGATGTACAAGTTCAATGGTATTTATATAATGTACACGAGCTTGCTAACCGGTTTCAGCACAATCATGCCTTCGTTAGAGCTGGTGTAAAATACACAATTTAAAAATCTGTTTTTTAATTAACATAAATATCAATGACTTTATAGGTTCTTTAATACAAGTATTACCAGTAAATGATTTAAAATGCTTGGATTTAATCTCAGAATCGCTAAAGACTTCAATAACGTAAAAACAATAAAATGGTTTAACACATCTGTTCGACGAACGAACAAGGGTTGGGATAGCCGTATTTTAAAGGGCTATTCCACACAGATACAGCACGAATAAAGCCTATGGCTTATGACAGGCGAATGCGATAACACAATTTGTAAGGGTAATTCACAGTCAGCTTACCGGGTGGCGAACGAAATCTGCATCTCGAGAATCATCTGTCAGCACTGGAACGGTGATCTTTGTACGGTAGCACTCGTTATGGTGAATTGGATTGCGATAGTTACGATAAATTACGTTTAAGGGATTATTCCGATAAATAACCGGCGATAGTACACACATTGGTTTTTACAAGAAGAACGTTCCGATGCGATTTTACGGCTCATGGCACTCCGTGATTATAGTTGACGTGTGTGAATTCAAACTGTACAGTTCAAAATCTGACCATACTATTGGTCAGCACACGGCCTGTCAAAAGCAAATCGGCGTGACGGAACAACATCTCTGGTTAGAAGGCAAGTAGAATACAATTCAGGCATTTGGTCTCCTCGTTTTAACTCTCATTTCTCACAAATCTAAAAAAAAATTACGCTTTATTAATTTCAAAATTGGGATTCATATAAATGAATTTAAGTATGTAAATTTATGAAGTTAACTCACTCTAAATTATCTAAAAACCAAAAAATATTTGATCTCCTTTTATTGCATAAAATTGCTAATTCAAGGTGTGACTGCCCTGACGCTATAAGTTTGCTGTCATTTCAAGTACCTGCGAAACATACTAGAGAGAATATATTATTTCACAACAATAACTTCGTGTTCAATTCTGTTATGAAGAGGATAGAATAAAATGAGTTTATATTCGAGTAAGTCGATCATATTTTCGTTTTAAATCTAGACACATTCAAAGCCATATTAGTTGAGCACCTATAGTTCATGTAAATAACGAGTAGGATATTTTATATATTGTAGGGTTTTTTTGAAGTTACTATGATAAAAACTAAAAAAAAGTTTGTTGTATTTTATGCTTTATTTTTTAAATTTATTTTATTTATGCTGTACTGTTGTTTTCTATTTTTATGTAAAAGCCCAGTGGGGCGTTAAAAAATTAACAAACAAATTCTTTAAATGTTATTTACCCCTGTATAAGGGGACGAATGGAGAAAGCATAAAAGTAAAGAGGGTGGGTAGGACCATCACTTGAAGTTTTCGCCAGGAAAACACGTCCGTACTTAGTAGCTGGAGGAAAAAATTAACCCATTTAGCAGTAGTCCGTTTTTGTTAGCGGCTGAAAGGAATACTTAATTACATATCTTTTCTAAATATTCTATATATAAGCAAGAATCAAGGGGTTGTCGCTTGTCTCGTTTTGCATTTCTTATGATTCGGAATTTTAATTGAATTAATAATGTTACTTTAACTGACACGCTTTTAATAATGCTTCTCATATCAAGTTATCTACCACCACATCTACACTGTTCGAAGACAAAAGACTTCGAGAAATCTGCCGGCTCAAAATTTTATTTTTTCCGTGGAATTGGCACTGTGTTCCCAAATTTATAACGAAAAATACAAATATATTCAGTAAGTATTATTTTCTTACAAAATGAAACAAACACTTAGTTTTAAACCACTTTTTTTTGAGGTATATTCGTCAATCAGTTTCGATTGGACTCAATCTTCTTCAGGACAATAAAATATAATACTCATATAATACTCAGTATTATATTTTATTGACCTGAAGAAGATTGAGTCCAATCGAAACCTGTCGACGAATATACCTCAAAATAAAGTGGTTTAAAACTAAGTGTTTGTTTCATTTTGTATAATGTCAAGCCACAAAGTTTTTGCTTTCTTCGATAATTTAATATTATTTTCTTATTTCATCAATCTTTAATTTATATATAGAAGGGGGGGGGGGGAGTATTTGTAGCGGGCAGGCGGGCGAGTTTAAATTTTTATGAAAATCTTTAGTTTTGTTCCGATATTCACACTTCAAAAAATTGAAAGGTCACTGTCTGCGTTATATTTCGAAATAACTCTAAGAAAGGCCCTGGCAATGCCGGGACTTCAACTAGTACTAAATGTTTGTAGAAACTCAATATTTAACGCGTACAGCCTTCATTTTGCCAGTTGTGTTATAAATTACCTACCAAAAGTCTTCGAACTTTTAAAATTCTAATAAATATCCTTGTTAGAATACTTGAACATAATGGCGAGGTACAGTGAACATTTTGCTATTTTGGATTAAACTTTCCAAAAGTCAACAACCCTTGAGGGAGAAAAATAACATGTTAGTAAAGTTCACAACCACTTTTCATATAAATCCGACGGTGAACTGAAAACTTTACCGATAGATGGCTATGCAGTAGATATTCTGTCGATAAAATTATTTGACGGGGATAAGCAAAATTGCAATCCTGAAACACAAATGGCTTATGTCTCTTAAGGAAATTATATATATGGAACTAAATGTCAGCGAAATAATGGTTTTACTTCATAAAAATTTTTGTATTTTCTAGAAATCTACTGTTTGTAAAGGTGTATTCATTACCTATTACTTGTTTTACTATAGTGTATGAAAAGAAAAAAAAATGAACTCGCGATTTTGACTGATTTTCAGTTTGATATATAATTATTAATTTGTGTTTTCAGATCAAAATTCGATATACCAGTAAAGTAGTATATTTTTATAAAATGCATTTTTTTACTAAAGAATTCAATTGTATTATTAGAAATTTAAACGCTTAAATATGAGAAGTTGGGGGTTCTTCTGTCAATAATTACATCACGGAAATCCAAAAAAGGTTGGACTCTACCAACAACCGAACGCCCAGAGGGAAATTATTGACCCAGTCTTTTATCCCTCTCACCCCTGTCGAGGGAAAGATAATGCGGATATGTCCGTCTCGCTTTAAGGGATGCAACGGTTATCTTTAGAGTGTAACCTTGTCGATACTTCCGTTGTTTGACATATTTAAATCACAATATTTTTTTGAAAGAATCCAACATAATGATTATTAAATAAATAAAATAACTCATTTTGTTTACACAAATATTTAATAAAAATGATCAACTTAAATAAAAAATCTATTTAAAATTATTTTAAACAAGAATACTAATATTTACAAACTACTATTTGTATGTACTGTTTATTTGTTGTTGTAAAGGTTACAAACGATAACCTATACCAGGAGAAGGCATTTTAAAATATAATTCTACATATTGATCGTGTGAGAACACGTTTCTTGGATACAGTATCCACTGTCCTTATGTTATATAAATAAGTTATTTAATATTAGATAATATTTCTAATAAAGCTTCACAAGGTTTCATTTTATGTACAATGAATGTTTTACAAACACTAACAATAAGTTTCCCAAATGTAAGTAAAGAATTATTGTATCAATAGCAAAATTATTCCATGTCCATTGTTTGATTTTTCAATATGATTACTTAAAATGCGTATAAAGCCTTCTCGTATTTTTTTTTAAAATTAAACCTATTGAAATCTGGTTTATTTCGCTTGTTTATCATATAACCCTACTAAAATTACTCAACTTCTATGAAACTTATCGCTTGACACATGTGTACAGTGTACAATATCTTCTAGATATAAGCACAGCCATTAAAAGTTTTGCCGTTTTCTACTACAAGTTGGGCATGGTTCAATTGAAAGATTGTGAATATTTGATATGCAGTTCATGCTAGTCTCGTGTTGAATTCGTTGCACTTACATACATATGCCCGCATTCGATCGAATTTTTTTCCATGTCCGTGTGCGCCTTGGAATATGGGACAGAGGAGGTAAAAACTGCTACAGGATTCCATTAGTAACTCTAAAATGAAAAGAGACCAAGTAATCACTCCAAGTGAATTCCCAGGAAATGGAGTGAATTTTTATCGAGATGAATTTAACTTAGCATTTTACCCGTATGGATTTTACCATACGGTGTACATACAAACTAACTTTGAGTTGTCAAAGTACTTGATCAATAACAACTTAGGATTTTTTTGTTTCTACTTATTAGAATACTTGCTGACGTACCCGACGTTCCTCGGGGTTCTGAATAATTTCGAATAAAGTTTCCAGGTTGTGAATTCTGGGATAAATATCGACTTTCCTCTACTTTTTACAAATTTAATATACGTGTGTTAAATATATAAACCTTCTGGAAGAAATTCTCAAAATGATAGTTAAAACCTATCGAAATCCGTTGCGTAGTTTAGAAGAACTAAGCACACAAACAGACTTTTTTTTTATACTATTTAGAATTTTTACCTACAATCTGTTCACGAAATTCATGTAGAATCTAACCAACTCTATCCTTGCTAGGTCTTTAGGGAACCAAGAAGTAGTGGAGAGAAGAGCTGAGTCCACTTCCGTGGACTCTTCCCTTATGGGGCCTTCAAGGAACCAAATGGTAGTGGACTCTTCACTCGTGGGGCCTTTAGGGAACCCAAAAAATGAGTGAAACCCCTATCGCTACTCGATTCTCCAGGGGATCCATTTGCGAGAAAACAATGACTCACACGAGAACTGAAAAAAAACCCAATTAATTAATATTTATATTCTTTAAAGTGGTATCCAAACAATAATGTGTTATTCTTAATAATATTGTTTTGTAATTCATGTACCACAAATCCATAAACGGAGATAATTTAAGCGAGGTAGTTGCTGCTGAGAGTACACACTATTTGAACGTACAACCAAATAAAACAACATTATTATAAAATAAATTCTGCCCACAATAGAATAGATATTTTCTTGGCTGTTTAATCGATTCCTGTTATTATTAGAAAACGGAGAACTTGGTATTACGTGACGACAAAACTCATTTGTTTAAAATAAGAAGTCATTTAAGAGCGAAGGGAGCCTCATTTGGCCTTTACTTGACCTCAAAAATTTCAAGCAAACTTTTCTCGAAACAAGAAAGTTTTTGCGACCCCATAATTCAGAGATTCAATGAAATTTTGACGATTTATTCATAACAAGTACCGTTTTGGCGCAAAAACAAATTTCGCTCGAAGTGTAAAAAAATGTGATGGAAATCTAAACTACCAGATTCGTTTTGCGAATTTAATACATTTGTTTTTATGTGATACCTTACATGAGACAAATTTCCCGAAACTTGTGGGTTTATGGCCTCCGAATTTCAGTAATGATGTTTGACTGATGGAAGTCAGGTTGGGAGGATTTTAAGCAGATGAAGGTTAACACATTTACTACCAGGAGGTTTTATCACCATTAAATCACATGCGATTGATTCGCACATGGGAGTGATTGACGTTGAACTAGTTAAGAAGTATTGACCAAGATGATACCATTATTTCCTTTTACTCTTGAACGGGTGCAAACACGTTGCTAGTGCAAAATTTTCACCATATCATGTACCACTATAGCAACTCCTTGACTCTAGGCAGAAAAAGGCGGTCCGTTTGATAGATTACACTATCGTAACAGGCGGATTGTTATCTTTAGAGCACTGGCGTCAGGTAGGTATGCTGTCCTTTTTCTACCACTATTACAAAGGAGGATTCTCCAATGCTCCAAGAAACTAATGTCATTGATCCCTTCGGTACCTGTGCATAATTAGAAAACACGCCAAACACGCCCCAAACATTTGTGCACGTTTGAAATTTGTCACAAGACAAAAGCTCGATTGTGGTGAGATTTGCCGGTCTCTCTGTTTCCTAAGCAAAAGACAACCATTTGGGAGACGTGTTGAGTTTGTCATCACAACAATTAAAACATGACATTGGTTGAGATTTACTGAGCAGATTTAAAAAGCCTGGTTTTGGCAACTTTCGTCAATCATTTTTATTTATTACTTTGTTCCCTTTCACGCAAAATATTCTTCAAGATACATAATCTCATTAGCCTTGTGCCGTAAAGTCGGGTAAATTTTCAATGGATTTATTTTCAATTTAAATAACTTACTAAGGGATGAGATAAGACTATTTACACTATCATTTGATTGTGTGGTTGTTATAAATAACGTTACGAGTAGTTAGTCACTACTTATGAAAAATTATCTTATTTATTAGTACTCAAATGAATAGAAACTGAAAACCCCTGGAAAATACAGAACCTCTATTGTTCAGTAACTCCATTTGGATATTGCTTAATTTTTTCAGGTCCTTTATGCTGTTATTTTTTTCTAACAGAACAGTAATTTTCCTGTCTCCTGCACGTGGTTCCACTAGCGTTAAATTAAAATAAGAATTGAAATTCTATTCGAATGTAAAAATGGCACGAAAACATGGATAAAAATAATACTGTCGCAATTTTACATTACCAACACGCTTGCAGAAAACTTACGTACTAAATTTCTGCAGTATTCATTTCTAATTACATTACTATATAACACAGACTTTCGTTGATAATTTTACTAAGACAAGGTCGTGTGTCATATTTATAATAACATTTACAACTATGATTTAATTGACGTTTTAAAAGCAACTTCGACGAGGCTTGATAATAATGTAAGGTATATTATTTGCATGTAAATAATTGACATTTGTCTGCCTTGGAGCTTCGAAACTGGAGAGAGCTGGTGCGGGACCGAGATGAGTGGAGGAAGACTCTTGAGGAGGCTAAGACCCACCAAGGGTTGTAGAGCCAAAAGTGATGATGATGAAATAATTGACATACACATTAAATCTCAGTAAAGTGAATAATTGATAAATCTCACAATAAAACGACATAATTTATATTCCAGCACGAATACTTGGCAAAACAACATAATAAATTGATAGAATTTATTTATACGTGCCTATTTAAAGTGATCATGTTTTTATTTTCAATTCTTTGATATAATTTAAATTATTTAGTTATGTATATATGCAGGGTGTCCGGGGTTGGTGGGGGGTGATTATACATAACTTGAGAAGTAAAAAAAAAAAATATTTTCGAAATTCCAAAGTTTTAAGGTAGTTTTTATGTAAAAAGGAGAATTGTTTGTATGGGAAAATAAATATTCTTGCTGGAAAAATATTTTAGCAAAGGAAATGAAAGTTGGGATTTCGAAAAAGAAAAATTTCTTTTTTACTTCCACCATCATGTAGAATCACCTCACATCCTTGACAACCTGTATATAATTATACAGGGTGACTCTTTACTACTGAAAACAATTTAATAAAATGTATGTGTAATGTTTTATTATTATTATTACTTAGGCTACTGTGATAAAATTAGTCAAAAGTATGCAGGGTTAAATGGACATTTAATCATTGCTCTACCACCGAGCAAATTTGGCCCTGACCCTTTCGCTCACACTTAACTGTATCATATGTCGACTAAGAGTTTTCAACATTATCATAATTTTCTTAACACATATTTTATTGGCTGCTATCTTTATGTATATTTTAAAATGAGCTAAGCTCCGGAAAAGCTGAGATGCAATTTCTACATGCGTCCGAAACTTTTTCTGATTTTTCTGATTCGCCTTTTTCGTTTGAGAGTCGTTAACATTGTCTTCAATGATTATACAGGGTGTATCGGCACTAACCCGACAAACTTTAACCAGCTATTCCTTAGCACATTTGGAGTAAAAAATGTTATGGGCACTTTGCTGTCCGGTAGCATTTTTTTTCAATTAAAAACAAAAAAAAATTAAAATTTCCACACTACATCACTGTCATTGGCATTGCGTTTCGTGTTCAACAGCTGTTATAAGCAAGTATGTCAAAGAGCGTCTTCGCTCTTTCGCACACACTAAATAATAATAGTTAAAAATGAGACGAATGGTGCCGTGCCATTTCGTTGTGACTGTAAAAGTGCGCCAATATAGGTACACACGTGCATTATTCAACGGAATTCGAATAAAATATTTGCCAGATGGGTTTTCAAACTTTGACAAAGGATAAAACAGTGGTGACATGTGGTGAAAATATGAATAATAATATTTTTTTTTAAAAAAACGTTACCGGACAGCTAAGTGCACATAAGATTTTTTACTCTAAATATGCTAAGGAATATCTGGTTAAAGTTTGTCGGGTACGTGCCGATACACCCTGTATATTAGAATTTGACTTTTTACTCATTATATAATATTGCATTTACTCAATTTACGTCGTAGGTATGAAATATACTTTACAATTTTTTTAGTTACACAATTTGCATCGTACGAAACATAAAACAGTTACTGAGTGACTAAGGCCTCATGAACAGTTATCTAGGCTCCCCAAACAATGCAGTGTCAATCAATGGTAACAAACGCAGCTACGAAACGAAATCTGGAATCTGGCAGAGAGTAGTTTATTTGAATACAATAGTTCCAGTTTCCAGGCTGTCCCAGTGTTGGAATCAGTACACGAGCAGCCCTGTTAGGCGACACTGGCGGGTGGTGGGCCGATGATTATATCGGGGAATTGGGTTAGTTGCTGTGGGTTGCAGACGGAGGGTGGTAGACTGGGTTGACCGGGTGGAGGCAGGGGGGACGGCAGATAACAACGTAATCTCGGAACGCGTATCATTACAACTGTTGAAGATTAGATAAAATGAAAAAAAATCGGTTCAATGCGCAGTGGTTTGCGGTGAATTTTGCCGAGTTATCATTTGCCGAGTTATAATCATCAAGTATTTTTGGGAAGGTACAAAATATTCGTAAAATTTTTACCGGTAAATTTTATATGATAATGTCATTTGCGAGAGCTTTAAATTAATTTTGTATGATCGTCAAACTCAACAAGTCGATTTGTAAAAAAATATCTGTTCCGAAATTGAATTTGCATTGTACTAGATCAGATTAGAATGTGTAGTACAATAATAATACAATGTAATACACCGGCAGCTAAATCAAAGCTATCGAGAGGTTAATAACATAATTGTTTCCGAACTATAAATTAATAAGATAATATTTTATTTATATCCCAAAATACCATTTTCATGGATCGTTTTTTTAATTTAAAATTTTTTTTTTTTTGTAACCCCCATTTATAAATATTACCTCTCATGTAAAATACAAAGTAAAAACCTAAGAAATATTCGCAGGAAAAAAAATTGTTTGGAGAATTTCTGATAACCCTCACAATTTAATGTTGACTGGAGTAAAATAACAAAAAAATGCGCTATATAATTATTGTTATTTTATTATTTTCGCTATGATGTGTTCATCATACTGTATTCAAATACTCTGGAATATTACGTGAGTTCGTTTTAATATTTCGTGGGCGTGCATGTATGCGGAATATCATATATTCCACCTTTATGCACTCATCACATCACCGGTAAATTTTTGGACCCCATAAAAAAGCGCTCAATTTGCAATTATCTGCTAATCCGGACCATTATCAACCTTGCACGGCGTCCTGTTAAGAGCGCTTAAGTAAAAACCTTTGAATGCGGAAAGCCTGAAATGTAAAGCCCTATTCTCTACGTCTCTTAAAACCTTCCAGGCAATATATGCAGTGGGCATGCGCAGACTAAAACATAAGACTATTTTAGAGTGCGCGCGCACACGATTTAGTCTTTTTGGCGTGCGCTACTCGTTAGAGTGGTGTTTCAGTGGGTGTTGCGAATGAAGCCGGTGGAGTGTTTCCTATGAATTAAGCACAACGTCACAATTCCTCTCCGCGTTGAACGCCGGGGCATTGTTTCGCCAAACAGCATTTTACCTCCATGCACATTTCACGGTGCATTAGGCGGCTGCACATTCGACCGCTTTATTCGCTAAATACCCAACCTCCCACAACGCTAATGTGGGTTGGCAAATGGAGGGTGCGTGCTAAAAGGAAATTATGATAATCTTAACAGTGAAATAATTTGATACCGGAAATCCGAGGCCTTGGGCACTGAATGTTTGAGGATATGAAAGTCTACATTAACGGTATTTATTGCCTGGAAATAATGTTATTGCGGACATAATGTTACCATTTTGTACGAACTTTAATCAGTTGTGTTTTATGCAAACAGTGAAAGCGATTGAGGAAAATCGAAAATTATGAAACAAAATAAAGTTTCCCTCATTTTAGACATCTTTTAACAATTACTTCATTTGACAATTGTTCCCACAAAACATTTTTTTTTTTTTTTAACATTTTTTTATATAATATGTAGGTTTACGCCTTAAGTATTGTCAGACCGTAGCGTGTCTATCAATATGTACTAAAATACCAACATGATTATATTCTCATACAGGAATTATATTCTCTTATTTAAAAAAAACGTGGGCAGAAAATATAATCGATTTAAAAAAAGGTACGAAGATTTCATAAAGTAAAGTGCAAAATGAAACTTTCAGACTATTGGCTAAACTATTTTAAAGTTACGTTACCGCAGTTGAAAGTATCCCTGTTCATTAATCTGTACGAAGGGTCCATAGATTTCTTGGTCTTACCATCCTTACATTATGGAAAGATTTTTTTTTAATAATTGACATTAGCTGCCATCTATTGACCTTTCCCCAAGCTCTGCTCAGGCCCTCTTACTGCCGCTTGCCCTCTTCCGCTGCAGACCGAAGCTTAAGTGCCGCAACCAACCGGTGCGTCACACGCCGCCCGCTTGCCGCAAATTCCAGAAAGCCCCGTAATTAATCTAATATCGTTGTGTTAATGCATTCGCAGTGCTAACCCCGCTACAACCGACCGACGCTTCAGTATAGAGCAACGATTTTTAGCGGGCTTTATTGAATCATTCAAGTCTTACTTCTATGGACAAGAGGAAACTGCACTCATCATTTCATTGTTTTCATTTAACTTCGCACTTTAAACTTAACTAACCTAACACTGGAACGACGGATTTTCTGTTTTCGATTTGGCCATTACATTTAATTAATATCATTCTTCAAAATATTAATATGAAAACATATGAACTGCTTAAAGCCAATGAATCCACCTAGATTTCACCGTTTATCTCATATTTTAGGTACTATTTAAATTTGTCGTATTATTGCAAGCGATTGCTCAAGACGTTTTGTAAGCTTGTCATAGTATGCCAAAAATCGTTCGAGTGGCGAAAGGCCTCATTTATTTCTTTGTATCACTGACATCTTTAAAGGGAATAAAAACTGCATTTTCAATTAATTTCCCTTCACATCTTTTTCACTCTAAAAATATAACTATCTTGAATTAGGCCATTTCACTACCTCTATTATATAACTGCTATTAATCGCCACTAATTTTCAAGTATATATCTGTTTTTACCAGTATATTACTTGATGAGTAGTCAAGTACTAAACAGTTTACTCAGAAGTGGTGTAATAAACCCCAAAATTTCTGATTGAGTACTTGAAAGTTTTCATTTACGTGCGAAAAAATACTGCACTATTCCATACATTATTTGGTAAAAATATTACCGTTAAACTGTCTCTCATGTTCATTTAAATTTGAATTAACTTTAATGTTGACCGCCAATTGTCGCACAAAGTATTTAAAAATAAATAAATATTATTTTGACATCGAAAATCATTTAATCAATAGTGTTTTTACAGTTCAAAGAAGCAACTCAATTCGGTGGGTTTAGGATCACATGGGCCTATCTACAAAAACATAGTTTTGATATAATAAATAAAGATTGGAATGCTCATATTCCCAACTGTATCTCTTAAACGGCTGTATATACGAGTAAGAACTTAGTGACTCTACAAAATATGGGATACAATCTCTTAACTATATTGCCTACACACTCTATAACTGTATATCAGATATGTCTATAAACAACCAGCACATACAAAACATTCAAAGTAGGGCTTTAAAATAATGTTTTTTTAAAACATATAAAAAATTAAATTTGTACTTCTTGTCATGTTGTATTTTGTGTTGTTTCTTTCTTTCTCCTTTCGTATCCCCTGTATTTGTGATCGAGCATAATCTATTTTTACCAATGTATTAGTGAATAAGTAGGTACCTTGTGTATTCCTAGAATGGCTTTATGCTTATTTATTTTTTATTTATTTATTGGATGATTTTTATAGCGCCGCTTTTGCGAAATATCACCTCAGGGGCGCTGTACAGTTAATGCAGATATTACAAAATTATATATATGTGTATATCCCTGTCTGTTTTTGTTTCTTATTGTTGTTGTACTTAACCATTTTTTTTCTATTTTTGTACTGTTTCGTATTTGAAACTCATAAATTTGGTATCAAAATACCAATGTAAAATTATATCTTGTAACTCCCACCTATGTATAGTAAGTTTCTCTCATCCTAAAACAAGTTTTGTAACTCATTAGGACTGCAATATTACTGCGGTAAGGCCATAATCATATTTACATGTATAAAAGGTTAACTCAAAACACCAGTTTTTTTATCAGATCCTATGCCCCGAACTATTATCGCCATACTTACACTGCCTAATATATAATCTTTTAATTATTGTAATAAATTATGTATCTCTTCTGAATCTTCCCAAGCTGAAAACGGCACAAAATCTCAACATATATATATAAGCTCCTTGTTGTTTATATAATAATAATATTTGGCTAATTTATGTAGCGCCGTTTTCGTTAAAAATCACCTCAAGGGCGCTGGGTATATATTTGGGTTAGTTTAATAGTCACTACGTGTTATTTTCGGCAGCTCGGCTGCATCAGATCTGTTAAAGCGGAGAAAATAGATACGTTTTAGCACCTGAGGGGTTGCTTTTTATGGATCTCCCTATTTCTCGAAAGTATTTTGTAATGCACCACTTTGCAGGGAAAACAAGTAAACACTGGGATGGGTTTTTTTCGTAGTCGCTGCCAGTTGGGCTCGTCAGCATTTTCATTTCCTTCGAAACCGGCGTGACCTCTTATCCGGCGCCTCACGCTTAACTCTACAAAAACATTGAAAAAGTAATCTTCTTCCTGAAAGAGTAACTCAGATGGTATCATGCCTCTCGTCGTTGCCCGACAGTACAGATAGGTACGTTGAAAAAAAATAACTTTAATTTTGGAATAAAGGGGCCGGGTTAAATGTCACAATTCATTACGACACATCTTTTTCGGAGGTTGGCCACTATCAGAATAATTTTATTCCTGTAGGATACCCCTAAAAACTCAGCGGAGCTGCATTCGTAACAAAGACCCACACGAACAAAGAGCTGCATTGCTAATTTATTAATATCTTCAAATTATTAGTAATCTGCTTAAAAAATGGAATTTCAGCCAGTTTACTAATAAACTTTTATTAAATTCCTTATATGTCAGAACACATGTTCAAATACACGCATTTGCCTTGCAAATTGCAAATACATACATAATTTTTAAGAACACATGTTCTGACAACGTGATAATATATTTGAATTTTACTAAAAGTTGATGAGGAAACCTATTAATTCTCTCATTTTCTTTCCTGAAATGAGTTTTATAAACTCACTGGGAATAATTCATTATAAATTTTTTATCATTTTGTAAATCTCGATTTTAACCGGTTTACAATCATTTTAAGAGATTCTTAATAAATTAGCAATACCGATTTGTCTCCGTGTAGTATTTGAAGCCATGAATTGAAGTCAATCTTAACAAAGAATTTCTGTTATGTACCTTTGTTATTTCAAATTTATTTTTCGATAGTTCATCGTGATACAAACAGGATATTGGGTTTTTTTCTGCAGCGTTATGTTGGTACAAAATATTAAAACCTATTTTAAATCCATAACATTGTCACAAAAGAAAAAGTATATTATCTTTTCAGGTTTTCTGTCCTTTTTTAATAACACTTTCAAAAGTAAGCGTTCCGTTAAGTCTTGGAAAAATCCTGAAATTCATAATATCATCCTCTCAAAAAAAATATTTCCCCTTGGTTTCCTTTGTCATAGTACATCGCTTCGTACATCAATCAATCGGAAATAGCCAACGAACTGTCAGATGGTTAACAAGATGAAAAGCTTTTCTTGTGTCCGTTCCAATAGCGTTTCGGTCCGCTCGTCCGCTACCGACCGTCCTGATAAAAAAATACCCATTCTTAGTAATAATATTTGCTTTGAGAAGATTTTTATTCCACTCTTTAAATCAACTGATATTGTGGAAGGTGAAGAAATGCTAGAAGAATGTGTGGTATTTTTTCATAAATATTTAATAATAACCCCTCCTTTTACATCGAATGATTGGACGTGTTATTACAATAAATGTGTTTCTGATAAAATGAGAATTGAGCACATAGAGATAACGTTACTCACGTGGGTGGAAAAGTTATAATCTAGGCGTACTCACAGATTTTTGAGAGATGTATTGGATAACCGATACAGTACTGTATATGTATGCCTTTTTTAAAAGATTTAAGTTTTGATACGGACAAAACTATTTATTCAAATTAATATTGCATATGTACGAGCGTAAACTAATAATTCGAATTAATTTTTTAAAGAATAACATAAAATAATAAAATTAACCCATAGATTATAACGTCTGTTAAATTTACCTTTAATGCGATTTTCTTGTGGGAATAGGTACCTATTTAACTACAGTACCGGCGAGAAATTGTCACATGGGAATTGAAGGTGCCACAATCGTAGTAGTCTGTATCAAAAAAAGACGATACTTTTAGGACGGGTTGTTTTGGAGAATTTGAACAATTCATCAAAATTCATCGTTCATTTTCGGGTTCTGTGAAAGTCCTATTCAAGTTCTGTTTTGATTTCATTAAAGGCCAGTTGCTTGAAAAAACTGAAATAAAAAAGAACTTGAAAAAATCTTACGAGGATTGAACCATCCTACCCAGGAATTGAAGTTGACAACTTTACCAACTTCGCAAAGACCTTCGAGTAGGACCGACATTTATTTCGTTCATTAACTGCTGTAATATAATGTCACTAAAATGCATTTATCAAAATAATGCATTATCATCGACAACAAGTCTATATGCCGAGTTTCAGCTCGATCTGCTGTCGGAATTTGGGTTAATTTGAGCTTTCAAGATTTGTTAGTAGTCATTACTGAAAACAAAAGTGAAATTCAAATAGACGTATTTTAAAAAGAGCGAAGTTAAAGTGAACCTCTCCAAAGCAGGATGATAACCAAGTGATGGTTTGGTTTCATTGAGGAAATCATCCTAGAAAGTGAATAAAAAAGTATAAAACTTTAAGTCGTTGCAACCTATATAATTTTTTTCATTAAGTATTTAAGGAAACCTAAAGCTTAAAACATTGTACTTAGTACATACTACGTAACGAGTTTCTTTGACGGTTAACAGCTGGACATGAAAGACGATGAACAATAGATCCCGATAACCATCTCGCGGGGCAAGAGAACACCGTTGTTTTCCCTGAAATAGGGGAATTACGCTACCAGGGGTGAAGTGGTGCATGTATTAAATGTGTTAGAGTCTGGGGAAAGGTTGGTCATTAAATAAATCAACATTTTTTTGTACATTTCACGAGTTTTATGATACATCACGCACGATGCAAATTGTACATCGGAGACAGAGAACATTGAACGTTTCAACTTTTTCTTGTAGTTTTAATGCAATGCTTTTCATACAGGCTGTACCGAAAACATGCGTATTATTGCAGGGGAAATATATACAAGTGTAGGTAAGTATATCCAAATTCATTCTTCACCCCATTACCCACAGTTGAATTTGGCAGCCATCTCTGGTCTAAAGCCCCAAAATACTTAACGATTGCCATATTTATAGTACAGGTGTCAGGTAGGTATACTATCCTTATTCTATCAGTATTATGGTGGAAGATGCTCTAAGGAACTATCGTCATTGATCCCTTCTGTACCAGTGCATAGTCGATTAACACGCGCCCGACATATGTACACTCAACAGCTTGGCTATAGAACGAATTCCCGGCCTCTGTATTCCCTCCCTCCTGACCCATATTCACTCCCAACAAGACCCACGTTCCCTCTTTCCAAAAAGACCTTCCACACAGCATCATCAAAGAAAATATAAGTTTTTTTTTCCTAAGTGCCTCCCGTGTGGAGTTGATGTAAAAAATAATAATTGTTGTCAATTCATTAATATGTACTTAATTATTTTTAAGAAATCTCTTTTTGTACTTCTATTTTTTTAAACTGTGCTTAAAATTTTTTAATTATATATGCTAATGGCACATTATGTAAGAATCTACATAAATAAATTAGTAAGTAATATTAACACCCTGTTTTTAAAAGGTCCGGTCCATTGGGATTGACAACACTATACAAAAGGCCGGTCCAACGGTGTTTGGGTACCAGGAACGCACAGGGCAGAAGGGAGAAGGGAAGCTGATGACATTAAAAGATAAACACAATTTAGCATCTGACCCTTGGCGATCCTTGTAATGAATCGAGGGGTTGTTTGCGTATTACAAAGCAGAATCAAATGGAATTCATCAGAAATCGAATGGTCATTTGGCAAATTATTTTCATCAAATAATTTCTCTTAAGTGGTTGTGATTCTGTATTTAACTTCAAATTTATGACAGCGAATACTGGTGAGGAATTAAGGTACATATTTATATAGCTGTGCAGAATTTTTCACATAAAACGGCTTACTACAAAGTATCCAATTATTATTATATTACTTTTGTCCCTTGCCAATAAATTTAGAAAGGTTTAGATGCAGGAACAAAAATGATATAACCATAACTCTCTAATTAACGTAACGAAAACCATATAACAGAGTAAGCTAAGTTTGCGCTTGCGAAAATATATTGCGACGTTAATGGTATCTTACATTCTATGTCAAAATTTCATTGTAAAAGCATTTCAAGAAATATCACTGATTTTATGTCCTGTTATTTATTAGATTTTCCATAAAAATAATTATCTAAGGGTTTACAGATAAAAAAAACCTAAATGTTAATATAAGATATAAAAAATGATTTTACCCCATAGAGCTTCGTGTTTGAGAGTTTTGTAGAGTTTATTACATTTCAAGATAACGTTAAAGTTGTGACTTTTTCGGAATATAATGAGTTCATTTTTAAGTGTAAAAGTTGTCGACACAATCATGATTGTTTCATGTTAGATATAATACCATTGTTATTTATTCAATAATCCTCGGTAAAGTTCCTGATTGGTTAATGTGATATATTTTGTAATGTTTCTTATAAATGGCATGGGAGTGAAAATACCCCAAATATAAGGTTTCATTACCGCGAAGGTAATAAATATTAATTTGTGCTCAAAAAATAATTGCCACTAGATGTTTTTTCTTTACGAAAATTTACTCCAACTTGTGGTAAAGGTACTTTCATTAAAAAAAACTCAATATTATTTTTTGGTGTTAAGCTGAAAGGTGTTTTGTGTGAAAGGTGATAGGAATCAGGGGCGCGGAGTGACGGGTCGGGGCTAGTAGCCAGCGAGGCGCGGGGCCTCCTTCAGGGATTTGTCTCCAGTCCTCCGCCGGACGAGGGTCGCTCGACAAACTAATCTGCCGCTGATTTATCATATGAACACACTACGGCCGCAGTTTGCGGTCGAGCAGTCGGCACTATCGCGACCCACTAACGTGGCTACGCCACTCCAATTATCAAAATGTTGTTATTCACTACTTTTCCAGAAGATTTTAGAAACACATTAACAGAAAATTCGAACTTTGATGAGATTATTTATTAAGGCCCTGTTGGACTTTTACGTAGTAAAGTTACATTTATTATGTAGGAATAACAGGGTAATTTAACATTTTTTCTTGATGAAAATTAATACCTCTCTAATTGAGAATGTCTCAAGTTTATTGAGGGAGTACTTGAATACCACAGACATATGAAATATTCATTTGTCTATGTTGAATACTCTTTATACGTGACAATAATAAGTATAGAGGTTATGAATACAATATGGCCTAATCACCATTAGTTTCTAACTGGGCATTGCCTGTTCTGAAAATGTTCATGAGTTGTATTTATATCTAATTTCGGGAGTATTTTGTTTTTTATTATTTAATTTACACATAAGTGGGTACAGTGGTGTTAAATAAATTACAAATCAGTAAAATTATATTTATAATCGCTATTTCACCAAAAAAAACTGGTCCTTGTGCTTGGTGAGCGAGTTACACTAATTATAAGGAAAATATAATAACATTATGCAATAGGTAAGTATATACATATAATAGGAACAATTGAAATTGAAAAAACTGTTACATACTTAATATTGTGCAATTGATAGAGTAATTAGAAATATCTAAATAAAATAGAAATGAATATAGACTGATAATAAATACAAGGAAAGGGAAAACAAGCAATAATTTAGTTAATTATTCCTGACAAGTTCGACATCCGTTTGAGTTTCTTTATTTCAATCGGAAGGTTGTTGAAATACTTTATTCTTAAATGGATATAATGGTTTCGCATTAGTTTAGTATTAAATTTTGGTAACAATTATTTTTATAAGCAATGCTTATTAGCCTGAAACACTCATCCACATTGAAAAATCTCCTGATAAATGATACATGACGCCAACGGGACGGTTGCGGAACGTCCGGTCCGTGAACGTCCCGTTGCGTTGGCGTCATGTATCGTTTATCAGGAGATTTTTCAATATGGATGAGTGTTTCAGGCTAATAATTATTGCTTATAAAACTAATTGTTACCCTTTGTGCTATGCATAAAAAATTTTGTATTAAAAAACATTAGTTTACCAAAAAATAATAATTTAATTTTGGTATTTTGATGTTTTATTAATATCTTTTTGGTAGGTGGGTTTCAAAGTTTTTGGTGATTTTATCTTTGTTAATTTAGATAATAACAATTTTCTTGAAGATATCCTTTACTTGGGGCACCCCAAAATCTGCGAATAGCGTTTCTGTTTGATATGTGGAGGGTTTCTTTAGAATTACTTTGATGATTAGCTTCTGGACCACCTTGATCGGGGTTAGAATATTGTTGTATAACCCCCCATCCAATAATTCCATATTGAACTAATGACTGGATTAGTGCGTGTTATACTCTTTTAAGGTTACTGAGTTTTAAAATATTTCTTAATCTTCTGAATATATGTATACATACTTTCTGATACGCTTGACCAATTCGCAGATATGGCTCATCCACTTCATATGTTGTTCTATTATTACTCTGAGATATTTAATTTCTGGTACTGAGTTCAATATTGAACAGCCTTAAATATATGTGTTTTTATTACAGTTGTTATTGTAAATAATCATTTTGGTGTTAGGGAGTGTTTTTAGTTTATTAATTGAAAAATTTATGTAGTATGTTTTGTCAGTGATCAATGAGAGAAGATTTGTGTCAAACCTTTGTTTTTAGATGTTTATGCTATTATTTGCTTGTTTGTTTACTATATTCCAGTCGACATATGATATTATGTTTGCGTTAAGTGGTAGTTTGAAAATATCGTTGACATAAATTATAAATAGTAGGGGCCAAGGACTGTGCCTTGCGGTATCCTGAATTTACTTGTTAGTGGTAGACTAAGTGAGTCGTTTATTTTGACTACTTGGTATCGTTCAAATAAATAACTTTTTATAGCTTTACCGTTTTTCCCAACACATTTAAATTTTTTAATAAGTTTATCATGTGAAATAATTTTTTAAGATCTATAAAAATTCCAAGGCAAATCGAAGATTTGCCTAATGTGTCCTGAATTATGTTCAATAATTTGGTAATTGCATCTTGGGTACTTCAATTTTTCATAAATCCATATTGGTTGCCGTGAATTACGTTATTTTTGTTAATAAATTCATTCGATCTTTTTTTGATAATTTTTTATAATGATCAGCGATATTGGACGATAATTTGTCATTTCTTCTGGGTTGCTAGATTTATGAATTTGAGTGATGATGGTTTGTTTATATATAATGGATAAATGTGCATATGTGCATATATGTATACATGTGTTTATTTATATGTGTGTATGCATGCATATATGTGCATTTATGTATGTTTGTGTATAAATGGGTGTATGTATATATGTACATATACATATATTTTTGCATATAAATAAATATATTTTCCTTATCTTTAAGTGACAATGTACATTGTACATTATTATTTAAAGATGTACAATGTATATTGTACATTATTATTTAAAGATGTACAATGTACATTGTACATTGTTATTTAAATATCATACCATTAAAAAAAAAATCCAACTTACATTATCCATTATTCCAACTTATATAAGAATATTTTACCAATACATATAAATACATGTACCATTTAATCATAACCACGTAAACACCTCAGCACAGGTTCTCCCAGTGAGGTGTTTACGAAACATATAACATTACCCACCACAGTGTCACCTACTCAAACCTACCTCACACCCAGCATAAAAAAACACCATATTAACAGTTTTAAATTTATGTATTATATAAAAATTTAAATATTTGGTAGACACTGTAATATATTTATAGAAATAAAAAAATTGGGAAAATTCCTCTTATAAGATTAGTGTTAAGGGTTTGAAATGTGTTTTTTATAGTTTTTTAATTGTTTCGACAGTAATTCCATCGAAAACTGGTGCTGATCTTCACTTCATGCTTGAAATGATTTGCCCGATTTTCTGGGCTGAAATAAGGTGAAACATGTCAATTTTGTTTAAGATCGTTAAGGTTCTGTTCGTTGGACGGTACTTTTTGTACTTGATTCGCAAGGTTTTTGCCTACGTTTGCAAAGAAGTTGTTGAATACGTCAGCACAAGTATTTTCTTCCAAATTAACCCGTCAGAACTCTAGTTTTGATAAATACTCTTAAAAATTAATTTTATAAGATTCAAATAGTTTGATTAAAAATTAAAACTCTTGAAAATTACCAACCCATTTCGCTTAGAAATAGTGTACCAACCGAGATACCTTAGAATTTTTTCTTTCAGAGTAATAGTACGTTCTGCCGGAATTCGATAAGGTGACTTTACTTTTAGTATACCATTGAATAAAATAAGGGTCCCTTTTTTCCTATTATGGTCTATTTTTTTGACAACTAGTGACTTGGCGGAAGGTTTGAAACGGGGAACAAGAGTTTAACACGTCCCCAAATCGATTAACAATGACATTTTGTTCAGAGGTTATGGGTAAGATTTACTGTTAACAGTGTTAAGGCACCAATCAGAAAGTTTTATGGAGACCAGGTACTCTAATACCTACTTAATACGATTTTTCGGAAAAGTGTAACTTTTACATGTTATGATTTCCTTGGTAAAAAATATCCCAAAGGATCAAATAAGAGTTGATTCGGGTCGGAAGGTGGGATATTGTGACAAGGACAAAGGGTTTGTTACTAGGTCATGTTTCGTGGAAACCAAAGTGAAAGATTCTCTCAGTATCGTCCTAGAGCAAGACCACTAATTGAAATCGAAACGTTGTAAATAGATAATTTACTGTCGTTTGGTGACCAGATTTGAATAGCCCGGTTTTTCCAGATCTCCTTTTCTTCCAAAATCGTTCAGCCATTCGACATTATTCAACTTTGGGATTGGTATTCCCACTGACGTCAGCAGATGGATCTTTTGTATGATTCATAATATAAAAATAGTAAAGTGAGTGAATAATAATTAGAGTGAAATCCGACGAGAAAGGTAGAACTACGTAATAGGGAGATAATACAGAATTTTGAGAGGCGATAATGCGTAGAAATATTTATCCGATCACTATAATTTCCTTCAGTAGGTATTCTTATGCTTGCTTACAGATAAGGTACGTAGGTACAATACATTTTGTATATATATATATAATTATATATATATATATATATAATTATACATAATATATAATATCTTAAATCCCGCATAAAGTGATTTTATTTTGATGTGTGAAAACCGAAGTATTTTTTCGTTTTTTTTTTTTTTTTGGAGAAAACACAGATACAGATAGAAATAAACAAGGCAATAAAAAAATAGTTAAAGAATTCGTCTTCTTGACTATTCGACTATTTCAAACAGATTAACATAGCAGCTGATAAAAATAAACCTTTGTACAGTTTTTTCATAAATTCAAGAGAAAAATAAATACATAAATATTTGAAAAAATCGGAAAAAGTAATTAACCGCTTTACTTTACAAGAGTAGGCAGAGAGCATAGACCACGCTTATATTGTTTCACTATACTATTCTCTTATGCTGACTCTTGGCATAACCGGACTCAAGTCTTTGATTCACTTGATCGTGCAATATCTTCCTTGGACGTCTCCAAATTCTTCAACCATTCACTTCTGGTTCACATGTTCTTCTTACACTCCTTCAATCATCCGCTCTCCTTCAAACCATCCAAGCGTATCGTTTAAGGGATTCTTTCCGGATATCGGTTTTGATTGGAAGGAACTTGTAAATGATAACACATCAGAAACTTTAAAAGGAATCTTGACTTTTATTTGCTCTATTCCCAATTACATTGTGAATATCAGGAGATCCAAACTACCCAAGACAGACCAAGGAGGTTTGTCTTTACTTATTAAAAGCGTTAGCGAAAAGGAGGAGGGTACAATGAAAATCTGATCTATTATAATCTACTTGGGAGTTTGCACCTACCGACATCTATGTATAATTTTTACAACTAATTATCTTGGTTACATACAATTCAATTTTATCTTCTTGGAGAGGTGTGAGTCTTAGATAAAAACTGCATTATTAAATTTTAAACAGTAATGTTTAACTCTTTGCAGGCCAAGATGCCAAAAAACGTCTATAACCATACATATGTATTCCGAAGATTCCATAATTTTTCTGTCTTAAGGGCTTTTGACCTATAGAAATCCCAATTATTAATGGTAACTTATGGATTTGCGCAGGAATACGTAAAATACTAATATGAAATGTGAAGTATTTGAACAAATATGAGTATAATATACTACCTACTCCCCCACTTGGCTGCGGGATAGATAAAACGGTTGTACATTATTATTCGCCTCAGTAATCTTATGTATTATAAACCATTTGTCAGTAAGTGCAGATACTATCAGTAGGTATTAAGCTACACAACCCGAAGATATTAGCTGTGCTCGTTACTGCAGCAGCTTATCCCACTAATACGAATCTACTAAGTGTTAGTACCAACCCAATGCAAGCTACGGCAGTAAACACCAATTTGCAATATTATGCACAGGTCAGCGATCGCAAGGCGACCTCAGGAATCAAATTAATACCCCGAGAGACTCATTTGTACAAGGGTCGACCAATTCGATCTTGCGGAATTAATGATCGTAATCGGGATTTTAAACTGCACCCCATGGTATTTCATAGTAGAAGTAAGTCGGTAGTTTATACCGTTGAAATGGAAATGGATTGATATTTGTGTTGTAATTTTTTGGTTTCTCTGAAAATGTATAACAAAATAAAACCCTGTTTTTGTTGAGAAGAATAATATATTTTGTTAAACTTTTATTTTGCTTTAACCCTTCAAAAGTGTTCTGTGTCGTAAAAAGGCAAATTATAATTTGAAAATGATTAATATTTAATATGATTTAATTCTAATGTAAAATTGCGAAAATAGTAAATACAAAAAAAAAATTGAAAAACCTTTAGTTCTTTTTAGTACAGTTGGGGCAAAAGTAATCACCTTATTATAAAACGCTAAAACTTTTGCAAATAGCGCCAAATTTCAATTCGGTTTCAACATTTGTAAAGTAAACAAACGCAGAATACAAATCGACAAAACATAAATCGATTTACCGAAAAAAACAAATTTCACAAGCATTACCAAGTTTATTATTAAAAAAAAAACTAAAACAATTCATCAAATTTCGAAGTTGATTTACTAGTTTTCTGAAGTTTTATTCAAGTTCTTTCATCATTTCATTTTGTAAATAACTGCTCAGTACTAATACTATAACAGAACTTGAATAGAACCTTCACAAAACTTGAAAATCAACTTTGTAATTTAATGAATTGTTCAAATTCTGCGGAACAACCCGTCCTAAGAATATTTCGCATATATGAAACAAAACTTTTTAATTTTATTTATTGTTTTTTAAGAAAAAGAAAAACATTTTCGGGTTACTAATAACCTGACAATATTCAAAAATTTCCTACTACCACCACTTTAAGCTGAAAATGTGGCTTGTGTTTTGATGAAGGACATAGACAGTCGAGGAATATAACACACTACGCCTGGGTGGGACCCAAACGCAATGACTCCTCAGCCACCGACCGAATGATAATAAATTTATTATCATTCAAAATCAAAGATGATAATAAATCAAGAATGATAATAAATTAATTTATTATCATTATCATTTTATATAATTAAATGGTAAATTTGTGCATAGTAATGATGACAATACATTATGAATTTATCAATGGGTTAATCAAATTAACAGAATAGTATAAATATATAACTAGCAATTTAAGCATTATATAACAAACAATTACATGAACGGTCACATCAGGGTTTCGTAGATATAGGTAAGTTTTTTTTTTTTTTAAGTTTTTCTTTTTACATTTTATTTATAAAAACAACAGCTTTTTTAAAAACAAGTTTTGCTGTGGAATTATTATTAAGAATATTATTTTTAACTTTACATGGTAATAACCATCAATTATTTGCACCCATTGGTAATAAAATTAAAAGCAATTAGATTTTCATTTTGAATAACCATATATTTCTTCACATGTTTCAATTTGGGAGGAGGATATACCGCTGCCCCGAAAACCATTTGAAAATTCGAAAACCAAGGGATGTTGGTTATCCATTAAATGGTCCCGGGGCGGCGGTACCCCCTCCCGCCTTCCCTATTGAAAAAAGTCCTATTACTAGGTGAAAATAACGATTTTAAATTCAATTATTATCAATTTTAAAAACTTAAAATTAAATTGCAGTTCTAAAAATTAACTTGATAACGATAAAATAATCAATTATTATGTACAATAATCGATGAAAGTCACTACGCCCCAGGTGACTGGTCATTTTCTGCGTAAGAAGGAGCTGCGACCTTCAATTTCTGGTTCGTAATTTTTTTTTTAACGATGTGCACAAATATATTCAAAATCATCTTTAAAATAATTTGCCTGTACCTAAACGAGGTGCTTCTTACGAATCGTTTTCAGCGAGCAGGAAACTTGGAAAGTAGTTAGCTACTAGGTTCTCCCAGCAAAGTGAGTTTCGGCAAGCGACATAACCGAAATACCGGTGTAGCAGTAGTAAGTACCAGGTACCGGGAGCTCAGGAGGTAGCAGTGGGTAATGCCGGCTCCTGCATTTGCCAAGTGGCTTCCGCTCGTCGGATGTCGCATAATAATCCTGTGACGTGTTGTTACTATAATGATAAGGCCGTATTACTTGGCATGTATGTAATTAACCCCAATCAGTACGCCCTCAGTTAATATTTGACTTATTGATGTCTAATTGACTGATGTTTCATAATTGAGAAACCAAGCGGATGGTAGTGACACTAATCGGCCCGTATCTTTGTGATTTTTTCCATATTTTCTTGTATTTTCTTGCGCTTTCGGAGTATCTGGGCCGAAGGCTTAGAATAAACTCCCTCCGGAACTAAGATCCATAACAAGTCCAGCAGAATTCAGGTCTAAACTAAAAACATACATTTTTAAGCTGTCATACCCTTCAATTAAATATACCACTCCTGAGAGAAAGTCCAGTTATATTCAATTTTCCAACTATGTCCTTAATATTGTATCTTAATTTCGTTAATAAACAATTAGATAATGTCAATTAAATGTTAATTTCAAGTGATCTACTTGAAATTAACATTTAATTAATATTATCGTAATGTATATTATCTCCATAAATAGTTAGTAATAACATAGATCACTGTAGAAATGTATTATAAATTTGTACAGCGCCCTTGAGGTGATTTTGCACAAAAACGGCGCTATACAAGTCATCTAATTATTATTATTATTATATCAACTGTATTTAAATATGATAAACGTACGATCAACGTTAATAAATTATGAAAACTAGTATTTCTTATCATGGAAAATAATATAAATTATTATATTATTGTTAAAAATATTACGCATTAGAAAAATATATATTCATATGGATCAACACGCATATAAGTGCGTGTGGAATTTATAGATCTTTTTTAAAATCAAATAAAACACTATCACTTTAAAAAACACAGTTTGGTTGGTACCACTGAATCTGCCGATTCTGACATGTTCCGACATCACAACCAGTCTACGTGAGTAATATATATACACGGTATCCGGAAACTCGTAGTACAAGCGGGAAACTGGAGAATCTACACCACATGGGGAACCCAAATAAACATAAAGTTTTTTGATTTGAGAATTTTCACAAAAAAAAAAAACCAAAAAAAAATATTTTTCGGGTATTTTAGGGTTAAAGTTTTTTCTGGTGTTTAGGGTTGAACAACAGATGTTTTAACCCTGCAGAGCAGAAATATTTTATGATTACACCGGATTAAATGTTATCCATTAGAAATACTAATAAATAAATCATTTGAATCTAGAACTTTCCCAGAACACTTAAAACAATCCGTTATTGTGCCGCTGTATAAAAAGGGCCCTAAACAAGAAATTTCAAACTACAGGCCAATATCTTTATTACAAAATTTTTCTAAAATATTTGAAAGAGCCATGTACAATCGCATTTATAACTTCCTCGAAAAATTCGAGATAATTTGTCCACAACAATTTGGATTTCGTAAAGGTCGTTCAACAACACAGGCAGTCTTGAACTTCATAAACAAAATTCTGGATAGTATAAATGTTAGCAAAAAACCGTAGGCATTTTTCTCGACCTGTCAAAAGCATTCGATAATGTTGACCATAAGCTTCTTCTAATTAAACTTGAACACATTGGTATAAGGGGCTTAGCCTTAAAATGGTTTGAATCGTACCTCAACAATCGTAAACAGAAAGTTCAAATTTCAAATATTGACGAAAAAATGATGCAACACATGGTAGAATCACAATGGAGAACCATAAACAAGGGCGTGCCACAAGGAAGCATTCTTGGGCCTCTCCTCTTCCTTGTGTACATAAACGAACTTCCAATAATTGCTGGCACAGAATGTTCAATGTTTGCTGATGACACTGCTCTGTTATTTGAATGTACTGGAGATGTTGACGAGTTTAATAAACATGTTAACGAGACTTGTCAATCAATAGCAAACTGGCTGTTATCACAAAATCTGTCGCTTAACACAAACAAAACTGAAATTCTAAAATGTTGTCCAGTACAAGCTACACCTATAAACATAAATGTTAACATTGATAACAATCATATCGAACCTTCCCAAACTTGTTCACTTCTGGGAATACAACTAGATGCAAATATAAACTGGAAAGAACATGTATCTCAAGTTGTTGCAAAAATCAGTAGCTTTTCTTTTGTTCTAGGCACCCTTAAAAATATCTTAAACATCGAGTCAGTAATCACCGCATACTATGGATACGTATACTCAATGATAAAATACGGAATAGTTTTTTGGGGAAATTCAGTAAACGCCAAAGATGTTTTTACCATCCAAAAGAGGTGTCTACGAAAAATTACAAACTCTGATCACCGGGATTCATGTAGACCAATTTTTAAAAATCTTAAACTTCTGACAGTGACGGACATATATATAATGGAATTGTGCCTGTTAGTACGATCGTCTCCAGAAAAGTTCCCACAAAAAAACTCAACACATAAACACGCTACAAGGTTCACAGAAAACCTATTAATCCCAAAAGCAACCAAAACTATTTTTCAAAAGGGACCACACTACATGGCCATTAAAATATATAACAACCTACCACGTAGCATCAAACAAATAACCGACACACTTAAATTTAAATCAACACTAAAAACATTTTACAATAGTTTTAGGTGACATTAATTTAAATATATCGCACGATTATACATCGAACGATAAAGATAATTACTTAAATATGATGGCGGAATTGAATTATGTGTCGTGTATAAACTCTTACACCAGAAACGTCAATGGGCAACGTCCATCATGCATTGATCACATTTTCACAAATATCAAAGATATAAATAATTTAAACTCGGGAATTATAAAAACCTCAATTACCGACCATTACATGACTTCGCTACATTACAATTCAATAATACCTCAGGCGATAAACCAACATTGCGGACAAACTGCTAATAATAAAAAAGAAATATCTGTTGTTAATATCGAATCTTTGAAAAATAAATTGTCATCTGAATTATGGTTAGATATTCTCCGAAGTGATAACGTCAACGAGTGCTGTAAAATATTTGAAAATAGATTAACGAACTTTATAAATGATTCAAAAAAAATTATTCCAAAAGGAAATACAGCAAAATTTCGTAAAATCAAACCGTGGATAACACATGGGCTTGTTGTGTCCATAAGACACAAAGAATGGCTTTATAAAGAAACAAAAAAAAAACCACTAGACATTAAATTAAATGTTCATTTTAGAGAATACAAAAATAAATTAACCACGCTCATAAAAAACACGAAAGAAAATTACTATAAAAATAAACTTGATGATTCTGAAAATGACAGTAAGAAAGTTTGGAATATAATCAATGAAATCGTGGAAAATAAACAAAATACCAAAAGTAATACTATTAAGAGTGTAATACAAAACAATAACATAATTAACTGTATTGAAGAACCTAAAAAAGGAGCAAACGCTTTTAACGAATTCTTTGCAAATATCGGAAAGAGTCTAGCAGAAAAAATTACCGTGAAAAAAATAAATAAGATGTATATTGAAAATATTCCAAATATAGAAACTAAACTTGAACTCTTCGAACCAACCAATCCGTCTGAAATTGTACAAATTATATCAAAAATGCGAGGTGGTTCTGCTCCGGGATTTGACGGTCTCGCTGTAAAAACACTAAAAATCATTAAAAATTATATTTCTACACCAATCTCTCATATTATAAACAATAGCTTTAAGACAGGAGTTTTCCCGAGCACGTATAAGAAAACCATAATCTCTCCAATATTTAAGTCCGGTAGCCTGGAGGACATTTCTAATTATAGACCCATTTCACTCTTATCTAATATATCGAAAATTTTTGAAAAAATTATTAAAAAAAGACTAACTGCATTCTTAAAAAAAAACTCGATTATAAATGAAAATCAATTCGGTTTCACAGAGGGAAAAAGTACCCAAGATGCCATTGCAAAAATTTCATCTAGTATTCAGAGTGCCCTGGACAAATCAAATAAATGTATAGGAATTTTTATTGACTTAAAGAAAGCATTTGACAGCATTTCCCATGAAAGACTTATATTAAAATTAAAAGAAAATGGCATTGACCACTTAGCTCTTAAATGGATAGAAAGCTACTTAACAGAGACACCTCAAATTGTAAAATTAAACCAAACCTTTAGTACACCACTAACAAGTACATTTGGCATTCCTCAAGGCACGGTCCTCGGACCATTACTATTTCTAATGTATGTAAATGACATTTTCCAACAGAAAATCAAAGGTGAATTAATCTCTTATGCTGATGATACTGTTTTATTAATAAAAGGTCAAACATGGGAACTAGTTAACAAACTTGCAAATGAATGTATTAATATCTTAAAATCATGGTTTGATAATAACCTACTCACACTTAATGCCAAAAAAACAACATATGTATTATTTTCACTACAAAAAATACCTAAACAGAAAGTAAATATCATAATCCATGATGAAAATTGTGACAATGTCAACTGTAAACTACTTAATCCTATTTGTACTGTAATCAACTCTTCTTCTGAAATTAAATATCTTGGTGTGATCATCGATGAAAATTTGAAATGGAAAAGCCATATTACGGAGTTAGTAAAGAGAATAAGGAAATGTATATATATATTTGTTAGGTTAAGAAATATTTTAAATGTGAAAATACTAAAAAATGTATATTATGCTCTTGTCCACTCCCTGCTTATTTACGGAATCGTAGGTTGGGGAGGATCTTATAAAAACAACCTAAACTCAGTAAAAGTCTCGCAAAAAATTATTATAAAGGTAATACTTAAAAAAAACTCTACTTTCCCAACAAAATTGCTTTTTAAAATGTTTCCAGTACCAAATATTGATGATATATTTAAGCAAACTTCAATTATAAAAATGTGTAAAGAAAAAAATAACACAGAATATCAAGAATTTTACAAACTGATGAGAAATGGAAATCAATTTATTACGCCAATCTTTAAAACAACTCAAATGCAAAACCATTATATTTACCAAGCCATAAAAAACTACAATAATCTCCCTTCCGAATTGCGCTGTATTACGAACCAACAAGAACAAATCAATAAAATCAAACTTTTTTTCAAAAAAAACTTATATTAAAAAAATATATGGATATATTATATTTATATTTTACACATAACATTGAATCACTGAAGTAAGAATCGTGGCTCCCTTATCAGGCACAAGAGCTCCTCTTTTCTGATAAGGTATACATGACCAATTATGTACCTTAATATTATATTTGCAAAAAAATGTATGTATTAATGTAACTATGATCTATATTAAAATAATAAAAAATAAAAAAATAAATCTTTTAAACAAATGTCACTACACCTTGAATGAATACCTTACATGAATTGAATACCTCTGTTTTATTTTTATTTTTTATTTACTGTTATTTATTTTTATTTATTTGTTAACATGTAATTGTTGGGTTATGTGATATGATGTGTATTTGTTGGGTTAGCTGGAAGAAATAGGATGTAACCTATAAGTTATACCCTTTGTACTCTTTTTGTGCAGTAAATATTTTTTTGAATTTTGAATTTGAATGAAGGGTGATTTCAAAATAATGCTTCAAATCCGAGTTTCTTCATTTGTTTTACTTTCAAATAGTTTTAATTAGTTGGGTACTTTGATCTTCAGTAATAATTTATAAGAATTTGATAAAAAAAAAAAAAAAAATCAACTTCTAACTCGATTTACTCGGTAACGAAAGCTCAAATCAAAAAAAAATATTCTACAAAATCGACTCCAAATGTGATGTAGATTCACCAGTTTCCCGCTTGTACTACGAGTTTCCGGACATCCTGTATATAGACTACAAAGTAAGTAGTAAGTAATGCAAGTTTTTTAACATCAATATTGCTAACGTAACTTCATACATTTACGAATCTTTAGATAAAGGTAAAAAATGTGCAGGTATATTTATTGATCTAAGGAAAGCCTTTGATAGCATATCGCATAAGATTCTACTAAAAAAAATGAAAAATATAGGCATAAAAGACAACGCGATTAAATGGATTTCAAACTACCTAAAAAATCGACCACAAGTCGTAAAAATAAATAATGTTAATAGCGATAAAGAACATTCTGACTTTGGAATCCCGCAAGGTACAGTGCTTGGACCAATTCTTTTCACCATATATGTTAACGACATTTTCTTTCAACCACTACATGGCCAAATTACTTCGTATGCCGACGACACAGTTCTAATAATAAGCGAAAAAACTTGGGAAAACGTAATACTTAAAGCCACTGAAGACATAAATACTCTTAAGAATTTCTTCGACATTAATTTGCTATCACTAAATAGCGATAAAACATATGTAATTCCATTTGCAATACACACAAAAGACATCCCTAAAAATTTTAACATCATCATTCATGACAATTCCAAAATACATAATAAAAATTACTGTCTCCAAAACTGCACAATACTAAAAAACACAAACACAATCAAATATCTAGGAGTAATTATCGATAAAAATTTGAATTGGAAGGAACAAATATGTCAAATTGTAAAAAAAATCAGAAAACTGATATATGTATTTTTAAGAATCAGAAATTTTTTAACTTTAAAAAACCTATATTTAATATATTATGCCTTGGTCCAATCAACGCTACAATATGGTATCATTAGTTGGGGATCCACATACAAAACTAACCTTACTCCAATAGAAGTGGTACAAAGGTTAATAATTAAAATAATATTACGAAAACCTTCCGATTACCCAACGGATCGATTATTCGAAGAATTTCAAGTGCCTTCATTTAAAGATCTTTATATTAAAAATGCACTAATTCAAATCATAAAAGAAAAAGACAAGTATCAATTTCTAACTGAAAACCGTACTAGACTTAAATATATTTTTCCATGCCCAAAATTAAACACTTCCTTCGCACAAAATTATTACACTTACCGGGCAAGAATTTTTTTCAATCGACTACCTGAAGAAATTAGAAACATTAATGATAACATCAAAATAATAAACACTGTAAAAAAATATTTTAAAGACAAACTCACAAAAAATAAAAATGTTTCCAATTGAATTAATCTTAAGAATAACTCACTTCATGAAAAATAACTCACTTCATTTAAATGAGTTTAAAATCATTTTATTTTTAATTACATACTTATTGCAATAAAACAATGTACACTCCTCTTCCAGCCACAAGCTAATGCTTCTATGGAAGAGGAGTCCTGAAATATTTTATCTTATATTGTAACAAATAAACAAAAATGTACTTATATAATAAATGTAATAAATAATAAATAATAAAAAAAAAAAAAAAAAAATCTTTTTATCAGGTGCGGTCATGCATGTATTTTTACTTTGGTTCAATAACATAAGTTACGAGATGTTAACATTTACCAGGTGTTTTTCAATGTTAAAAGTGGTTAATCTTAAGAATAAAAAAACGTGTCTAGAATAAAAAAAACTCCCTAGAAAATACAGCGCCTGTTGAAAAAACGCAAGCTTTTGAGACTGATGACGTCAACGTTACACTTCATATCCGTAGATTCGGTGCGATTTTGGACGACCAAAAAATTCAAACTAATTATTTTATATGATTGAAGATTTTCACGGCCAAAAGTATTTTTGTGATTTGTTTTTGGGGTGTTATGCCGTGTTGAACATAATAACACATCTGCCCTGATGATGGACACTGCAATGCTCTCCGAAACGTTGGCTAAAGAAGGAGTTAGCGCAACACGGCATAACACCCCAAAAACAAATCACAAAAATAATTATTTTATGTATAAAAACTGATTTGACCAGTAAAAGATATTTACTGGTGTTCAAGATAGATGGCCATTATTGATTTAAAAAAAGGAAAAGAGACTGTAGTTCCTTATTATAGCAATCAATATATTTTAACAAAGCTTCCAAACTCGAAGCCGCTTTGTGGGTTGCAATAATTTAAAAATTAAAGGTTAATTATTTCAAATCATGAATTTTATTTTATAATTCAGTTGTTAGCATTAAAATAGTGGTAGCACTTCTTTCCTATTTGTTTTTTATACTTCTGATGATAAAGAACGCGACGTTACAGCAATGTATTAAACAAGATAAATACTTTTCTTTGTATAAACCACCTTTGCGACACAAAATTATCAATCACAATCGTGAACAACAATAATTGCAATGTTCATAGTGAAGTTGCAGTAATACTTATGTGTGATAGGAAAATTCCATTTGAAATTTAATTTTTTCCTATTAAAAATGGGACTGGAGGCCTATAACGAAAAATTTTACAAATTTCGTAACAAACTAATTAGTAAAGCAGTTATTCACAGCAATTAACACGTGTTCTTCAAAATAATAATAGTTTCACATTTTGTCCGTTACATTTAATCTGACAAAAGCACCTGCATGAAGACTATTAAGATATATTCTGAATGACTAATATTTTATTGGGAAATGATCATGCAGTCATTTTTAACAATATCTTTATACAAAACCGTAATTATTTTTCTCCGTTTTGTTATATCATCTACGCGAGGCATTATTGGACTTTCACTCATTGAAAATAGGAACACAACCACATAATATATTCGTCCTAAGAAGATGTTAAAAAGTCACGTCTTGGAGGAACTATTATTAATTTATATGTTGCTTATAATCTACATAAAATGTCGGATATAATCTCGAAGAAAATGATAAAAATGGTCACCCTCAGATCCTCGTAAAAAATTCACCTGGAAAATTGTGATTTTCTGTGTAATGAATATCTTCATGTATCTTCACTTACCTTGAAACCTTTATTACCTACTTAGATATTTTTACATATTTTATCCTTGACGATGGATACAGGTTGCTCGAAATGAACGCAAAAACGAACTTCTGAAAAAAGGAACAAAGTACCAAATTTAAAAAGTAGGTAGTTATCTTTTATTCCAAAATTCGAACATAAAATACAGTGCATTTTTAAAATAAATTTTAGTATCTTTTGAAATATATACTATTAATAAGAAAAAATATTCCCTGACCATATAACACACATTATATTTGGAATGAAGCCGCAAACAATAACATTCCTTACGGAGATGGCAATAAGGTTTAAATTTCCGCTTAACAGCAGCCGTTGGTTTGTTTTATTCAAGAAAAAACATCAGAAAAGAGTGTATTTTATTTTATTTTGCGAAGTTCAAGGGCAAACATTTTAATGTTTTACGATCATTTTCTTAATAACTTAATTTTCCACAGTATACATTTACCTACAGCTTTCTGCGGATGAGGAATAAACTCATCTACCAATTTTATCATTCAAGTAATCGTACATATATTAATAATCATTCAAATATTTCAACTAAAACACCTTTTCAAGTGATTTAAGCGAATATAGAAATCTGTAAACATATTTTTGGAGAACAAGAGTTCAAAACCTTCTTACAACTGAGAAAATACTTCGGAATATGATGGAAAATACAAATAAAATGAATAAATAGTTGTTTTCGGAAAATGAATGCATAATGGATTGCATCTCACTATTGAAAAGTCATGTTTTTTCTCATAAAAATCTACCTCACTAGGACTAAGCCTGTATCAATTTTGACAATTTACATTTGAGTGAAGCAAACATAGAGTAATCACAAACATAAATTAATACTACAAACAAACAAAAAATATTTCAAAAAGACAGAAAAAATAATTATATAAATGTAAATAAAAGAAACTACGTTTTTCTTTCAATAGCCAAAATACATACAACCATTTTTTTAAAGAATGATTTAAAAAAAGAAGAAAATAAATTGAATTATGATTTTTGTAAAAATCTTTTATTGAATTTATTTGCAGATTTCCCCGTAAGAGGGTACAATGACATGATTTGTCATAATAACGGTAGTTCCGCATCCAAATTCGTTCTTATTGTGCTCTACGTCGCCAGTTTAGTACTGCCCCTCGGAAAGGACACCCTAATACGTTTTGCGGTGAAAGGATAAACTCTGATATTCGAAAAATGTCGAGTATCGTTTCCCAAGTTTATTAAAATATCGGCAAATAAATCTCCTCCGGGAGGAATATTCTCAATAATCTCGCAAATTTAATATTGTATCATTAGTCGTTAAGCCGATTTGACCGAGCAGAAAAACCTTGATAAAAAATAAATTGCCGTGTCAGAAATTGCTCCCCCGGCTGACGTGTGCTAGAACATTGTTGCTACTTTCAACAGGGTATATTGTTATTTCTTTTTGGAAGTAACACAACATTATAAGTAAATAAGGTTTACTTCTGATGCAGCTGCTGGAAACGATGATAAAATATTAATTAACAAGTTTTTCGTAGCATGCGATAATTTGGTGAGACAAGGTTTATCATAAGAAAGAATGGCGAATTTTAACGGCGAGTTCAACAGAAAATTGCCAATTTAAAGTGTGTATGAAGAGCATATTGTGGAACTCTATTCCATTTTAAAATTATTATTTTTATCATAATGACCTACTTATTTAAATACCAGCATATTTATTTAACTTTTATTGTTAACTTTGGAAATAAAAACAATGTTCAATGCCCGCTAAAACACCCGTGATACTTTTTGTATCAACAGGATTAACTCGGTACTAACGGAAAAAGACTCATAATTTAATTTTATTTTCGAGTTATATGATTTAAAAAGAGGTAATACCATGTATTGGATTTACTAAAAGCTAATACATTGTAATATATTCCAAGAAATCGTCGAAATATATGTAGATTCACTGGCTTTAAAAAGCAGTAAACAGATTCGTATGTTTCCATATTAATACTTTGAGGAATGGTATTAATAGAATAATATGGTAAATGTATGCATAAATCACATGATCTTATCAATGATAATGAATGTCCTCAAATCAATGATAATAATATTAATTATCAATGGCGGCGAATTTTATTTATTAATCACTTTTCTACCTTAAGTGTAAAAAACCTTCCTTCTGAAGTCAAACCGGCCTTTTATACCAATAACAATATAGGTAAATTTCTAATTAATTCTAAAGATAAGGACGATAAATTAAGTCATTCGGGGATTTATAAATTAAATTGCAATAATTGTTCGGCTTTCTATATCGGTAAGACATCACGTAATGTTAATATTAGGATAAAGGAGCATCTTCGTTGCCTCAATAATAATGGGTTTTCCGAATTCGCAAATCATTTGATCGATAAAGATCATACATTCTGTCATAGCACCGGTGCTAACATCTTACATAAAAACGGGCATGGTAACAGACTAAACAACTTAGAAGCACTAGAAATTAAAAAAGCTGTAAAAACCAAAAGTCAGATACTTACTAATAAATTAGACATATCAAGTAGTCCAATATTAGGTCTGTTTCCAATAAACCCATAAAAAAATCCCAGTTCTCCTTACCTCCTTACCACCATGCCAGTTGATGCTTTGTTTCTCCCGATTTATTGATATAACCCATTAGTCTACATAATTATCTAGCGGTTTTTCCATTACTTGTGCACTTATGTTAATGTATTTTATGACCGTCTTTGTGTTGCTTATATTTGTATCATGTTGTCTCCCTCTATATTTTGTTATATATATACACACATTATGTACTTCTTGTTTAGTATTAATTTGTACCCTGATGATGCTTAAGTAAAGCGAAACCGGTCGGTTCTTAAATTAATAAATATCGTGGTTTTAAAACAAAAAAGTATTTTATTTTATTAAATATGTCAAACCACAAAGTGATTGCTTTCTACAATAAATTAAATAATTAATCGATGATACATTAAGTTTTATTGTTTACTTACGTTCGCTTTATTATTTACATACTCCGGTAATTCAGCTAGAAAGCTCAGCGTTAAAAACGTATAACCGAAAACATCTCAATGATATTTCAAGATCATAAATATTTTTGATTACACGACGTATTTAACAATAAAAAAATCCTAAATTAACATATACAAACGTTAAAAGACTATCCAATATTACTGATTTACTTGAAACATGGTATTACAAAAATAAGAAGGTACGAGTAGAGGATTGCGTTTCATGTTTTCAAATTATAATTTTTAAAAGATAGGCTCGTTGTCAATGATAACGCGGACATACATGCATTTTTCTGAAATTCGATGACATTAAAACAGTTTAATATACAAAAAAAATGTCGGTCCTTACCAATTGGGGCTTGGGTCAGTTGTCAGCACGGCTGACTCCAGTCTCTGGGGAAGAAGATTCAATTCTCAGACAAATCCAAAAAAATAATGTATATTTATTTAAATATGTCTATTAACACATAGTTTGTAATATAGACGTATTGTGATAACAAAAAAAGAATGTTTTTTTTTTTGCCTTTAATTTTTACTCATCAGAAATCATTTTCTAAAGCCAATGTCCGTATTACAACCCCACCTGTAACGCTGATCTGCTTTTCTCACTATTTTAGTACAAGTTTTGCACCCGACCCTCTTACGTGAAATACAACAAAGCTCAAACAAAGCGCTGTATTATCGTATATGAATACAATTTAATACACATCACCGCAATACAATACACGTTCACGTGTGGTCAAATTGAGTGGGTTGCCTCAAACTCATATTCAAAATGGTTGATTATTATGTAAAGGGCCTACCGCCTGCTCCCGAATAGTCTGTCGACTTGACAAAGCTCTCAGGTGGTGTGGCAGTAGTCTTTGAGTTATATTCATGAGGCCCTGACACGGGTTCCCGGATAACGTTTCAAAAGGCTGGACCCTAACTTTAAATATCTTTCATTCGCACACAAATTACGCTTAGGGTTAAGGAGCCAGTAATTATAAACTAAATATTTATTAAAATTATTGCACAAAAATCGTGGAAAGAAAATTATCAGAGCTTTTCTTTTCAATAAGGTTTTCTTTAAAATAAAAACATGGATTTTGAGATGTTTGATCCTTATACTTGGAGCTGCTTTGTAGTACACAGACAGCCCAGGCAGTAATTTATTCACTGTAAACAAGAGTTATTTTCAATTAGGGAGATATTGTTCAACATCACGAAACATAAATTACATATTAACCGTTAGTTAAAAATAAAAAATTATTATAATATTTTGTATAAAAATATAATGCATTTAATTTTTTTTTTTGGATTGTCAACAACAAATAAATAAAAAAAATATTTTTCTCGATGTTCAACCAGGCTTTTATGTAAAAATACTTAAAAAAATTTCATACAATCACCTTAGTATTTTAAGAGTGGTTTTTAATACAGACAGTTTTTTTTAATATTTGGTACCATTTATTTATCAATTTTTATATTGCGTGCCTTAAAGTGAAGACGATTAAATTAATTCAAACATAGTTGACGTGTTAACAATAATATTGCATTGACCCCGAACCCTCATATATTAGGGCGTGACAGATAAAAATATTTTGACAACATCAAAGTTCCGCATCCCCACAATAATAAATATGATTGGCTTAAATTGCATACGTCATACGGAATAATGTAACAGACTTCCGTTGACGCTGCAAGCCATCGTTAAAAGCCTCCGGTGTGCCGCGTTCACGTACCCGAACCATGCACATGGTACAGTGGGTACCTCTGCCCAGACGATAATGCAGCCAGATAACTTGCTGTCACACACCATTACAGCTCTATCGACCAATTGCTAAACAGTTGCGGCTCTACGCTGTACGATATATGGTATATATACGGTGTACACTTACACTCAACTCACAACGCAATCGAGTTCGCCAAAGAAGATATATTGGAAAATATGATAACGTTTTTGCTAAATTATAAAGTAGTGTGTTGCGCTTTATAGAATTGAAAAGCCATTGAGAAAAGCTATGCAATCTTTAGTTAACTTATTTAACACAAAAAAATCTTTGCTTTTACAAAAATTCACAAAGTAGATAATAAAACAATTTCTCTAAATATAAAACGTAAATTTTAATAAAGTGGATAGCTTTGTAAACACTATTTTTGAATCAAAAAGGATCGACATGTTTCAAAACCAATGGTTTCTTAATCAAATTCATGAAGATTTATTATTATTTACAAATTCATGTATTATATTTTAATTTAAATGGCGACGCAAAGTGATTTGCAAATATTGAAGAAATGAAACAAAAACATTATGTAGGTATGTTTACAGATTTATATTTATGCAGATTTGACATTCTGTCGAAAGCTATCAAGATTGAAGGAATCAGTTAAAATCAGAAAACAGTTAAACTACCCACAGCTTTGAAATAAGGTTTAACATTTGTTTTCGGGTGAGTTTATTATTAGAACTGCGTTTTGTTTTCTATAATCATTCGATATAATGATTTTCGTTATTTGGTTTTGGGGTGTTATGCCGTGTTGCGCTAACTACTTCTTTAGCCAACGTTTTGTACAGCATTGCAGTGTCCATCATTAGGGCAGATGTGTTATTTGAGGTTGTGGTGAAATGTGAGCTTATGTATGAGGTTGTGAGCTAAACATAAGCTGACATTTCACCACAACCTCAAATAAAATATCTGCCCTGATGATGGACACTGCAATGCTGTCCGAAACGTTGGCTAAATAAGAAGTAAGCGCGACACGGCATAACACCCAAAAAAAAAATAACAAAAATACATTTGGCCGTGAAAATCGTAAGCGATATAATGATGGTTAAAAATTGTAACTGAAATTGGAAAGTATCTAAAAACAGATATATGCATGTTTCAGGAGAGAAACTTATTACAAAATAATATTTTATTTATGACATCTATTTTACTTATTCTGGGATTTCTAAAAACATATAGTCTATATTTTACACGACATTTTCAGAGTGGGCGCAGTTCGGAGGCGTTCTCAATATATTATATTTACTCCTTCATGTTCTCATCAAAATTAAATTTATTCATAATGTTATGTTATGTGTATGTAGCCTATCATCTTTCACTGGAAATCAGTTAAAATAAAACAAACTGCTAATAATCATTATACAACAAATATTATTGTTATGTTATGTTATTAAAAAAAAGTTTACTTTAAATTATTTTTCAGTGGGCATCTAAAATATGGAAAAAGAGATACCAACTGAATAAGCTCATTATAATTAATAACTGCATTTAACAACTGTAGGTACATACATCGTGGATTGAAAATGATTTTTTGTTGAAAATATACATTATTACGTTTACAGAAAGCACGGATAAAAAACAAAACAAAAAATTTATGTATCTACTGCATAGTTGATGTTGCCGTTGCCGAAGTTAAACCCATGATGGTAACTCTTCAAATATCGCGTTGTTTTGTTCTTTGAATGTTGCGGTCAAATTTTATTTCGCAAATAAACATCCCCTCGACTGGCTTGGCTTAAATATTAATGTGTGCTGTAACATAACGTCCGGTGCATGCATCCCTTTAATGTTCAACCCTTAACGTTCGGCAACCAACCACCTCTCCAAACCCTCAAAACAGCCGGAAGCACCTCACAAAAAGGGTGAAATTAAAATCATATCCAATGTTACGGAATCATCTCAGTTACTGGTATTTTTGACAAAATGTGTGTAATTTGTTTCCTCGATTGTACGTGAATGCTGTGGGCTGTCGAAATTGTGTTACCTCTGACTTCACGGTAGGTCCCGCCTATAAGGTTTGGGTGGTGGTGAAGTGAGTAGGGTGGGTTGAGTTGGTGAAGTGGGTGTGGCGGGTGGTACGGGTGGAGTGAGGGTGGAACCCGCAGATTCATGCGGGGCTGTCTGCGGTCTGCAGCGGCTGATGCCATGAATTCTCCTGTTTTTTAACAACCAGGTTGAAACAGTTTTTTAATCGAACTGCAGCAAACATTTTATAATGTATCATTTTAATTTGTATACATAGAACTGGTAAATAAAATAATCGAAATAATACGACTGAATAAAATTCATTTAAAATTTTCAGCTTTAATGTGGGTATATACCTACGTATATTATGTTACATTTAATCCACGTTTTGATACGTTATACGTATAAAAAGTAGTGAGAGATAACAAAGCAACACTTAGGGATATGACTTTAGCATAATATGTATATATTCTCTACCTAAAATTAACACGAAGCGGAAGATAAATCAATGCAGCGTTCAGTAATATTTTTAAAAGTTTTCTAATTTTAAAGACAAGTCTAATTTAGTAGCAAGATAAATTGATAAAAATAAATGTTTAAATTTAATATATATTGTCATTAAAGTTGGAATAAATAACTGAATACATTCTCCATAGACGTTTACATATTATACGGGCAGGCACTCCAAAAACCTTCTGTTTTCAAATTTGAAATGACGTTGCATCATTCCCAATTGGGTTCGAATTTTAAACAATAGCGGGGTTGGGTATAAAGAACCCTACATCAATATTTTGATGGGATGGGGGCTATGTTTTCTATTTTCAATTACGATATCCGTACACCATAATAGCACTTGGGTTACTTCGAAATTCCCTGCATCCGAATCTAATCGAATTCATTAATTAACATCACTTGGATGAGAGTTTTTTGGGTTGAAAATAAATTTATTTCATTACTCATACCGGCTTTTACTTGGTTGAGGACGTAATAGTATTTTTATTTTATGTTTTTCTCATTATAAAAAATATATAAATGTAACTTAGATTTGATAGATAAACTTGCATAATAAAACATGAGTTTAACAAAAAAAGATTTGAAAGAAAATATATTAAACTGCTATATTTTACCTTTATTAAAAGTCGACATGAGGAAGATTCTCCCATCTGGAACACACATTACAATATTCATGTACAAGTTTTTAAAATAATACAAAATAAATTCTTACATATTCTAAGTTTTAAAATCGGTATTTCAGCATATTCGATGAACAACAACACACTTGTAATTGATATGAATATGCTAAAATTGTAAGACTTGGTACTTATATATAAAATTTGAAATGGTACATTTGATAGTCTAGAATTGCTTGCATTGATAAGTTTTTGGATTTTACTACGTAATACTAGAAAAGGTATTTATTTCAGTGCAGTAATTCGGGGACCTATTACCGTATGTATCACTCATTGCCCAGAATACTTACAGGAAAATAGTAATACCGAGTCAGTGGACATCTTCAATTAATATTTTAACAAATACAAAAGATTGTTCCTGAGGCAGTTTAGTTATGCATACTAAAAACTGTTCAATTTTTACAATTATTTGTAAAAGCCCCTAAAAAGGGCACTAATAAATAAATAAAATATTGTAGAAAAAAAGTTGAATATCGTATAGAAAAAGCAGTTTATTTTTGAATTATGGTGATTTGTTTTTGGGTTATCATGCCGTGTTGCGTTACTACCTTCGAACAACGTTTCGGACAGCGTTACGGTGTCCATCATCAGGGCTGACTCGTAATAAAAAAGTAATTAATTGATTATTTCATAATGCCTAACATTATTTAACTGGGGCACTTTTACGTAAATATTATGTTTTTTGGTATATGAAAACTTTAACAAATAAGTGCAGAGAAGTGTCAGAAATATACTAGCTGTATTCTTGCAGTTTTTGTACATACTTTTATTCAATTAATCGAATCGATCGTTGGTCGGTGTTTTTACCTATCGTGCTGCATTTTAAAACAACAATTAATTGCATTGTTCATACTTTTACGCATACTGAACAAAAAGTGATTGAAAATGAATTAACCAACATAATAAATGCAACAAACCACCATCGGTTCGTCTTTTTTTCCAATCGCGCGGCGGGCATCAGCGGGCGGGAGAATCCTGAAAATTTTCCCTCGCTATTTTATTTGGCTGCCCGCTTTTTCAGGCCGGAAATTCAATACTGTTTTTGGCATTTCATCGAATTACAGTTTGACAATTTTATTCGCCGGGGAAAAGGGTACAACGGCATTTCATGCCCGCTCCTGCCGTTCCCATTAATGCGTTATATTCACACGTAAAGGTTAGCGTTATGCGCCGTGTGTCCATGCATAACTAGCATCAGAGGACGCCATTCCAGTCCTCAGCCAATACTCTTGGCAACCATTTGAATATGGATGGCTATTGATCGAAAGCTTTTTTAATATTTAAATATTTTTAGTAACGAAAAATGCCTTCAGATCATTTCTCTAAAATCTTTGTTCTAGTTAACAATGCTCACGATAATCTCCATAGCATAACAAGCCCCAACTTTCGTAATTACTAATATTGATTCGAAGATCTAGGCAATCGTATAGATGCGTACCAACACAACTAGTTGATAGCTGCTTTTGGCTGGCTATAAGTTAGTTATAAGCTAGTTAAAATCCAGCAGAACGTCTGAGAGCACGTTATGGATACGAAGAGACCTGGGAATCATGGCGGTGCAACTAAAGAACGCAAAGAATTAATCATACTATCAAGTTCGTTAGGTTTAAAAAAATTCTATAATTTCGTTGTTCATTTGACTATCATAAATATAATATTGTGGTGATATTTAAAATAACTTTTGGAAATTATCTTCGAGTTTCTGGCCACCCTTGAGATTGAATATAAATTAAATAAATATAAAGTCTTTGATAGAGGGTTGGTTTGATACAACAAAAGGTGTCAAACAGAGCTGCTTAATGTCACCATGGTAATTCAATTTATACATAGATAATTGTATGCAAGAATTGAAAGAGGTGGGACTGGGCGCAAATTTGAAAATCTGAGAGTATGTTGCCTGTTGTATGCTGATGATGCGGTGCTGATTACTAACAGAATGGCAAATCTACAGTCTATCGTGTCTAGGATGAACGAAGTATGTATGAAGAATGAGTTAATGATGAATGTAAGTAAGTGTAAAGTCATGGTGTTTGAAAGAGAGAGTACGAAAACATTTTTCAATATAGTTATGAATGATGAATAATTGGAGTAGGTGGATGAGTTTGTGTATTTAGGGAGTATGTTTACGAGAGATAGGAAGGCTGACAGAGATATTGAAAGAAGGGTGAATGCAGGTAACTCCATCAATGGAGGACTGAACGCAGTTGGCGCTAACAAAAAAAATATCCAAAGAAGCGAAGCTAGTAGTCCACAATGGAGTGCCGGTAGCTACCCTGATGTACGGAAGTCACGGAGGCTTGGAACTGGCAGAGAAAGGATGAAAGTGTCTACTTTCAGTCTTGAATGCTGTAGAAATGAGATCCCTGAGGCGTATGTTTGGTAAAACCATGCATGATCGTTTAAGAAATGTGGAGATCCACAAATAGTGCAAGGGTGATGTAAGCGTAATGAGTGGGATCAAGCAAGGGACGCTTAGATGGTTTGGGCATGTAGAGCGAATGAGCGAAGAAAGGAGTGTAAGGAGAAGATACCATGTAACTGGTAGAAGGATTCGGGGACACCGGAGGAAGACATGGCACGACCAAGTGAATCAGATACTTGAGTCGGGCCATGTCAAGAGTCAGAATAATGGAAGAGGATGTATGAATGTGAATGAGGCAAGGATTGTATGCCAAGACCGAATTGTTTGCAGTCCATCCTCTCTGCCTACCCCTGCGGGGAAACGGCGTGATGGTTAGTGAGTCCTTATTTTTATTAACTTCAAATTTTAAATCATAAAAATATATTTCGTTAACTAGAAATTGATTTTCATTGACATTATAATTCGTGCTGATTTTTATGTTCTATTTATATTTTTCTTCCTTAATTATTAACCATTACATTTGGCTTTAACTACTATAATATCATTTTATTAACGACTATTATAATTTTTTATGTTACAAAAGGACTTACAACCTGGTGTAGTGCAAAACCGTCAATTTAAAATTGGACTTCCCTAAGCTCGTTCAAAATATATTTAGAATTTATATAACGAATCTGCAAATGGAATAAGTTGAGGCATATTTAATCTTAACATTAAGGACGGGTTGTTTCGGAGAATTTGAACAATTCTTCAAATTTCAAAGTTAATTTTCAAGTTCTGTGAAAGATTTTTTGAAGTTCTGTTTTTATTTCAGTTCTATCAAGCAACTAGCCTATACTGATATAATAACAGAACTTGTATAGGACATTTAAAGAACCCGTCAATGAACGTTGAAATTTGATGAATTGTTCAAATTCTCCGAAACAACCCGTCCTAAGTAATAAAGGCAAGTATTATTTTTCAAATTACTTACGAATATTTTATGCACAGTTCTAACACCTCAAAAACCTAATATTTTTTAACATGTAGTCAAGTGTTCCCTAGCCACAAGGAAGCTACAAGCCAAAAATGTGTATATTCTTGGTATACCATATTTTGTAGGTAATAGGCATTAAAATCGCTTGGCAAACGGAGTCTAGAAACGTTCGATTTCAAGCACAAAGGTTTTATTTATTTTGTAAATTATTTTATAAGAAAATAAAAAAATTAATCAAGTGAAACTGTCACAGATAATCTTAGCTATAATACTGTATTTAAAAGTTATTTTATTTACGCGTTCATACATTTCTATTGAAAAAATATTTTTTTTAGTACAGTTAGCTTACATTTATTTATTTTATTGAATAATTTTTTATTTTTTTATTTGTGTTATACTCAAGCGAAACGATAGAAAAATCTTCAATTTATATATATAAGCATATTTTTTGATATTCACAATGTAAACAATTCGTTACAAAGATTAATCAAAATAGTGATTTAGCATTAAGCTTCGCCTTAAGAGAAACTGGCCGAGTCGAAAAAAATGTTCCGTGTTTCTATGTTGAAAATAAAAAAAGGTAGATAAATACTTTTTGTTAATTTAAAAAATATACCATATATGTCACAACTCTGTTCGTATGACTTGTTTCATAAAATCCGTTAAATCCACATATTCCGCACCCCATTGTTCTTTGATATATTTCTTTCTACATGTTTAAAAAATGAACAACGCTATTATGCCAACACCACCAGCTAACAGCTAACGGCCAACAGCCAACAGGCGTGTTGGAAGCGGATGTCACCGTGATAAACTTGACGTGAAAAGTAGTAGTTTTTGCCAACTCTCACGGGAGGCAGGAGGCAGCGTTTTGGGGTAGTTGACACCCCGAGTGGCGCCTCACGAACAAGGCCCGCCCCGCAGTCCATCGAGTCTTCTCTTCGCCAGTTTTTAGGGTAGGTACCCTGTAACAGATACGAATGATGAATATTTATTAACATTTTATTAAATATAAATCATTATTCAGGATTGAATTAATAAACTAATGAATAAAATGGATTCTTCAAAATGGAAATTAATCCCCTTCCCGACATTTGATCATGCGGAAACTAGACTCGTTGTCAATAAAATTGCAGTCTTTTTATCTTTGGTGACACTAACGCGCACACACACAATGATTTCTCTGAATTTGGATGACTTTATAAAAATTTACATCGGTTTTTATCCAAAAAAATCTCGGTACGATTCAATTATTTAAGTGATAGTGCGGTTTACTCATTTAGTCAGTCCCTCGGAAGGAAGGTTAAATCCTCAGTCAAACCAAAAAAAAATTAATGCTTCCGTTAAAAATAGATGCATTAGATTAACAAAAATTAATGGCCATCCCGGCTAATGGATGACCGTTGGGATTTCAATTTCATCGGATAGCATTAATGGGAAAGAAACAAATAATTAATATCGTTTATGTACTTATCTATTGGCCTAAGATTGGCAAGATTCGATAAGAACATTTTTTTTTCCAAAATTATAAGAAGAGTTTTTTTGGATTTGGCAGCAATTAATATATTTATGATAATCATTCTCTTACATCATAATATTTGGTTCGTTTGTTTCAATTGTCACACACAGTACGAATATTAATAAATAATTGTTAAACAACTACAAATATAACAAAAACTAGTTCTACTCCAAGATAAAAGAGTTGCTGTCAATTTTTCATTTACCATCTTCAAGCTGTTCCCATTTTATATTTTCACCAACACAATTAAAAGATAAGGCCACTCTGGAATACGTCTGTCCATTTTTTCTTTTGTTTTACCGCTATATATTATCACCCTCTTTCACTTTGAGCACTTTTCACGTTTTTGCAGCATGTTTTCCATTCAAAACGTAATTTGCGTAATTTATAAAACTTTCCGCTCCCCGACGATGGTATTTTTTGAGATTTTGAATTAAACAAATTTGCGTCCTGTGATAAGAAGCAAGTTAAATTTATATTCCGTTCACCAAACACTAAACATAAAAAAACTGGGACTGAAGCATTAATGTGTTATGAACTTTGTAAATTAAATTTCGTAATTGAATACCTAAGTTTCGAGGAAGATTTACGAATTATTTTGACGTTATATGAGCAGCTACCGTATTAAACGAGTGTGTTAGAAGAAATGAAGAAGGACAGTTTGTTTTGTTTTTCTTAATAGTTAAATACAACCATTCCTGGGTTTCAAATAGCCTGACCATACTTGAATTTTTTTTCGACTTCACATTTTATATAAAAAGCGAAACAAAACACATACTTTGGACATTTGGAGGACTTAAGGTAGAGGGTAAACTTGCAACGTCTGAATGGAAATCGTGAACCCTACACCTTGAACCACTCAACCAACTAACAAATCTAGGACTTTATGTATATGGCTATATTTTGCTGTCACCGTAGAATTACTAAAAAAGTCATAATATTGACAAAAATAATGTTCAATGTCTGGTGTCTTGAATTTTGTGAAATATTTTTTTATCTGGAATTTGATATGAGCTTTTGAATATATTTCAAATATAATATTTCCAGCTGGGAGCTTTAAATCTACTTAGACGCCATATTTTTCAAAAAACTTGTTTTTAACCTTAAACTGAGGCATGTAGTAACTAGGAGTACACTTACATATAATTCTTAGTAGTTTTTTTTGTGGTCTTCAAAATTTTTTGATAATACTATTTGTCCTACGGCTTTGATAACCAAAATAATGACAGAAAATTTCTATATCGTCATTTCACAGACTTAATCTTCTTAAAGAAAAACTCACGTACGATAACGAAATAACACACCTTACATATATGTTTCCCGTTGAAAGTATGGAAATAAACATCCACTTATCGCGCGGTGATTGATCGAGTACTCGTATCTTACCAATTCAATCTCGTGTAAGACTTCTCTGAATCCGAAAAATAAAGAAAATTGCATCCTGAGTGTATTCTTAGATTCACTTTCAGTGAAACACCTCTTCCGTGAGTCCCACCGAAGGTTCCCCCGGGAGGAAGCGGTGCCGGGAGATGAGTAAAAAGCCGGATTTATAACAAAGTGGTGCGGCGTTAGAGGTGCATTCTGTGTGGTGATATGCAAGTACTGCAAAAGCAGTGGCAGCAAACGCAACCGTTCTGCGATGTGAAAGACAATTGACATTCAATTAGAACGCCAGTTAGAATACAAGCTATTTCGGCAAGATGTCAAATATTAAACTCGGAGATTTATTAAGGTGTTTTAATGGCGAGGGCGATGTTATTCAGTGGATAACAAAAGTCGAGTTGGTTTTAAAAATTAAAGAAGTAAAAGATGTGTGCGCGATCATCCCGATGTTTCTGGAGGGACCTGCATTTGCTGTCTACAATGAGCTGAGTGCAGAGGATAAGGGCAATGGTGACGCCATCAAAAATGCGTTGATTTGTGCGTTCGCAACAAACCCGTTTCTGGCCTATGAGGAGTTCGTGAGGCGCACATGGCGTGATGAGCCGGTCGACGTCTATATGACGGACCTGAGGAGGTTGGCAAGGCTAGCGGGTGTGACGTCGGATTCTCTCCTCATGAAAGCTTTCATAGTGGGTCTGCCTTCAGTGGTATCACGTGAATTGCGCGCGCAGCCAAAAGTAGAGACAATGCCGCTGTCAACAATCGTGGAGCGTGCTAGAGCTCTTATGGCAGAGCTCGTGGATCAGCCTGTCGTGGCGGTGGCTCAGGGCCAACAGAAATTTGTCGCAATATCTCCAAATGCAAGACGGCGTTGTTTTAAATGTGGTGGGCCACATTTGGTCAAATTCTGTTGTGAGCAGCTGAAAAGTGTCTGTTGGAACTGCGGAAAAGATGGTCACTTGGCCAGGCACTGTGAGAAGGGAAACGGAAGCAGGAGAACTGGTGCGCCGGCAGCTCTTCTGAATCAGGACTAAAGGCGCTACCAATAATCCAAGTTGCAGTCAATGGAAAGAAGGTGCGTGCACTCGTTGACTCAGGGTGTTCTCGTACAGTAGTGATGAGTGGGCTGTGTAGTGTACAAGGTCCTGGTTGTGATGTGATTGCTGTTGATGGCAGTCGTGTACTTTGTGAGGGGCGAGGTGTCGCCAAGATAGTAGTGCAAGGTGTGTCGCTACTGGTAGACTGTGTGGTGGTGAAAAAACTATTAAGTGCAGTCGATGTTATACTGGGCATGGACGTTATCGAAGAACTGGGTGGTGTTACGATAATGCGCGATAGGGTAGAGTTCGTAAGAAGCAGACTAGACGAGTACAGTGCGAATTGTGTCGAGTCTGGTGAAACCTCGGCAGACAGAATATCTGTTGAGAACAAGGACTTTAAAGCTACATTCAACGGAAGAAACTGGTGCGTGAGTTGGGTGTGGAGAGGTTCTCCTGCTGAATTAGAAAACACTGTAGAGTGCTATAGAAGCACTAAGTTACCAGAAGCGGAGGCAGCTTTTGAAGAAGAGATTCAAAGGTGGATCTCCGAGGGCTGGCTCAGGCCATGGAAGGGAAGCTCCGGTGGTATCCTTCCTTTAATGGCTGTGATCCAAAAGAACAAGGGAAAAGTACGTCCTGTCTTGGATTATCGTGAACTCAACGAGAGTGTTCAGTGCCATACTGGTGAGGATGTAGCAGTGTGTGATGAGACACTTCGGAAGTGGAGGAAGCTACGTGAACCTCTAAAGTTGCTTGATCTCCAATCAGCATATTTACAAGTGCACATTGAGGAAAAACTTTGGAAGTACCAACTCATTAAGTATAAAGGCAAAACATACTGCTTGACAAGATTAGGTTTTGGATTAAAGTGTGGTCCCAAAATCATGACACGGATTGTAAACGAGGTGCTCTCGCTTGACGAAAGGGTGCGACGGGGCACAGATAGCTACATCGATGACATTATAGTGAATGAAAACATAATATCAGCTGAAGAGGTTGCGGCACACTTGCATACTTACGGTCTCGTAACTAAGCCTCCCGAGAAGCTGGAGGGCGCAAGAGTGCTCGGATTGCGTATTGAACGTGATAAGGTCGGACGTCTTATCTTCAGAAGAGGCAATGACATTCCCATAATGCAAGAAGGATCGCACCTGAGTAGAAGGGAATTATTTTCGATCTGTGGCAAGCTGACTGGGCACTATCCTGTGTGTGGATGGTTAAGGACAGCCTGCAGCTTCATGAAGAGAGAGTGTCAAGGCCAGGCATGGGATGATTACGTTGGCGACAGGGCCCAACAAATGGCTGAAGAGCTTCTGGTGAGAGTGAGAATTGACGATCCTGTAAAAGGGGAGTGGCTAGTGCCTGAATCATTAGGTGATGCCAGAGTTTATTGTGATGCAAGTAATCTGGCCCTTGGAGTTACCTTGGAAATTGAGGGAAGAACTGTTGAAGACGCCGCATGGCTGCGTAAGACAACCGATGTAGCGCATATTAACATAGCGGAGCTAGATGCTGTCCTGAAGGGATTAAACTTAGCTCTCAAGTGGAATCTTCAAGTTGTGGAAATAATTACAGATTCGGCAACGGTTTTGTGCTGGGTGAGATCTACACTTACCGGGAGTAGTCGTGTAAAAGTTTCTGGCATGTCAGAGATGCTCGTCAAGCGGCGTCTGGGATTGGTGAAGGAGATCGTAGAAGAATTTGATCTCACATTGTCGATCACCCTTGTAGAGTCTTGTAAAAATAAAGCCGATGTACTTACTAGGGTCTGCAAGGCCTGGGTAAAGAGTAGCCATGACAGGAAACGTCATGAAAGAGACTTACAATCTTCAGAGTATGAAGAGAGGTTGGAGATACTTGAAAAAGAAACTGGAGAGCAAACATGTGCTTTAAGCGTAGAAGCTTTACATGCTCAGCATCATTTTGGAGTAGAGCGAACGCTTCATCTTGCCCGGCTGGTTGATCCCGAGGTGAGAAGAGAGGACGTCGATAGATGCGTACGTAACTGCATACAATGCAGGACAATTGACCCACCACCGTCAACCCATGAAGCGGGTAACCTCAATGTTGCAACAAATTGGAGTCGCTTGGCAGTTGATGTCACTCATTTCGGTAGGAAATGTTTCTTCACACTCATCGATTGCGGGCCAAGTAGATTTGCCGTGTGGCGGGAAATCGAATCAGAGAACGCAGTTTCGATTGTCAAAAATCTGGAAGAAGTGTTTCGGGAAAGAGGCCCGCCCAGTGAAGTTCTCATGGACAATAGTACTGCGTTTCGTTCCTATAGTGTTGCAGATATGTGTAAGAGATGGAATGTACGTCAAAGATTTCGCGCGGCATACCGTCCAGCAGGAAATGGTATAGTTGAACGACATCATCGAACAATAAAGAGAACTGCAGCCAGAAGTGGAAGCGATCCTCTGCAGGCAGTATTTTGGTATAATTTGGCTGCGAAGAGTCAGAAGGATGAGGGTGTTGCGCCTTCTAGCTCGGTTCACACTTATTCATGGAGGCACCCTTCTGCGCAAGTGAATATAGAAGAGGAAGTATCGACTGAGTTTGAAGTGGGCGATGTCGTTGCGGTCAAACCAGTAGACAAAAGATGCACATCACGCTGGAGGCAAGGAAGGGTGACAGGACTTAATTCAGTCAACAATATTATAGTTGATGGTGTACCAAGACATGTGCTTGACCTGCGAAAGATGCCTGACAGAGAACGAACTGAGTCTGAAGAGAGATGCGAGGAATTGGCCGCAAGTCCCACCGTAAATTTTCTCGATGTGTTTGAAGAGGAAAGTGAAGAAGAAGGAGAGACCAGTACAGAAGGACGACCCACTAGGGTGCGAAGGCCTCCGGGCTGGTTAAGTCAATTTGTACAGTGATGACGACATCAGGAGGGCGTGTGGTGATATGCAAGTACTGCAAAAGCAGTGGCAGCAAACGCAACCGTTCTGCGATGTGAAAGACAATTGACATTCAATTAGAACGCCAGTTAGAATACATTCTGCTTCCGATAAAGGCTACACTCGGTTAAGTGATTGAAAGAGGAATAACTTAAATAATAGTGCGGCAAAGAAAAGGGATTTCTTTAACACGAATTATGATAAATATATTGATCTGAATCGAACTTTTAGGCTAAAGGCATGGGATAGAATACTAAGGACGGGTTGTTTCGGAGAATTTGAACAATTTATCAAATTTCAACGTTCATATTCAAGTTCTGTGAAAGTCCTGTTCAAGTTCTGTTATAACATCATTAAAGGCTAGTTTCTTGACAGAACTGAAATAAAACAGAACTTGTAAAATCTTTCACAGAACTTGAAAACGATCCTTGAAATTTGATGAATTTGATGAAACCGTCCTAAGTAATTCAATGTATGCGGAAGTTTTCGAGTATGGAAAATTGGGATATAAAATGAAAATTTGAAAAGTAATATCTCTAGGATTATAATAATGCCACGGGAAATAAAAGGGATGTCTATATTATGTACACGATATGATTAAATATATTGTTTCCAACATCATCTTTTAGATGTTAGAAATCTGACACCGGACTTATTTGCGATAATTCAATTTCACAATTTCGAAGATTATTATAAATTTTTGGAATTGGGTATAAAACTGAATACTTTTCCATGTAACTACACGTATTGGTATAGTGTCATACAAACCTTGTCGACAGATTGATTTATTGTCTTAAGTATTTTAACAATATATATAAATGTCAAGAGACTGTTGGAATTGTGTTTTCAAACGTTCAGTGGAATATAACTCACCAAATTAGGTTTTATTGCTAAACGTTTTCAAGAGATTTTTAATTTGTAATACAAAAATAGTCTTTAGCTTTTTGTATACATCTCAGAAAGGACATCAGATCGGCACAGTCCCATCTCAATTCACAAGTTTGTTCCGAGGCAAGGCGATGCCGTTCCGATGCTGATGTCATGCAAAGAATACTAAACGGCTAGATCTGAGGCGATGCTGATCTGGTGCCAGTGTGATATGTGTGCGTCAATCTTTAGTTCCCGGTTTTGTCTGAGTTTTAAGCTCTATTTTCAAAACATTTTCATATTATTAAACATTTGAGATGTATAACAAACTGTGATGTCTTGTCATATTGTTTGACAGATAATCAGATACAAAAGTTACAGAGTCTGTGGTGAAAATTAAGTAACGAGTAAACATAACATATATACAATAACAAAGTAATTCCAGGCAGGAAAACTTTGACTTACAGTTGCGTATGAGAGTTTATAATACGTCAGCGTATAGATTTTCTGTTAATTGTCTTTAATCGTGTAATCTTACTTCATATTTTCTGCTCACTATGTAACCAATATTAATATGGTTGATACATAATGATCTATGAGAAACCTATATTTTAAAATAATATAGAGCATCAACGAATAAACATGTTTTATATCTTGTCACATCACACCAATAAGTTTAGTGTTATCTTTGAGCGTACCAAATTGAACACACCTTTTATATAAATATAGTGCAGTCTTCTTTGCCTAACGTCTAACAGTCTAACCACTCCGGAGCCAGTCACAGTAGCAGTATCTGAGAGTCTCCTCGTCTAGGGATAAGTCCCCTCACCGGTTCCCGTAGATTATATTGGCTCAAGCGGAGACACGGCTTTGAAGCGTGAAAGATACAAGACTATCGCAGATACCGCAGTATTGATGAGAGATTTGGGAATGCCGCTCGCCGATTTGCTGAACAGTTTGCCAGCGATGTATTTTGACAGGGTAATCTGCAGCGTTCGAGGCATCTGAGGAATCTAATGTTCATGGCGGTTTACGGTTGAGCTATTTATTATAATTACAACAGTTTAGTCAATTAATATTTTATTTATCGTAGATGTTTTGGTAGATGCATCCTGTCAACTTTATATAAGTCTAGATTTTGATTTGTGCTTTTTTTCTTTTAATTTAAATTATTTGATCAAGGCAAAAAGTTTTTTTTAATTTCTAAGGCAATACACAAGGGGTATAAAAGCAAACTCAAATCAATCTCCGAAATGTTGAAAAAAGTTGTAAATGCAGTTCCATAGAGATTAAAATTGCGAATCTAATAAATTCAATGGTTAGTAGCAAACAGCAAAGAGATCAATCTTTGTGTTATTTCAAAAGCAAACACAGCAATCTCCACTTGGACCAATTAGATTCAAAGGAAATGTCACGTGGCAGTTGCAGTTGATTTTTTTCGGTGTATTTTGACGTTTTAAAGTATTTAATAGTGTATTCAAAAGAGTTCGCAACAGCAGTTTCAAAATAACTATTGAAAATGGGTTGTCACCTGAACATAGTATCCTCAAAAGTTGTTAGTAAGACAAGTGGTAATTCTGAAAATTGGAAAAAAATGTTGCAAAAAAAATAGACTTTTTTTCTTTTATATTCCATTTTGACATCTGTAAGAAGCATCATAACTAAATTATTTAGTTTTTTTTTATTAATTGTCCAGAATTCTATGTTCCTTTTTTTGTTTATTTGCTCCAAAAATAATAAAATCCACAAAATATTTTTTTGTAAAATTCTATATTCCGACTTTAATCTTGGTAAAAAAATCATTAAATAACACTCAAATTAATTACTACAATAAATTTTCAATAAAATTACTACAATAAACCACTATTTACATCGGGGAAATAGAAAAACATTAACACAGCAGGTAAGTGTCAAAAATACTACCAAGATCAAACATTGGGTCAAAACACTTGAAATGTTGACAATCCTAGATTATATTTTTATAATTAAATTTGTTAAATATCTAAAAAAAGTTTTTTTTTAATACCCCTTATTGAGTTATGAAGTATTCCTTGAATCCAACCAACACAAAACAAAGATGGCAGTTTTTTGTAATGTTTTGTAGCAAACATAGCAATCTCCAATGTTGTATGAAGTAAAAGCGACTATCTTCAACACTTGGTAGCAAAAGCAGCAATCTCCAGATTTTGGAGTAATTTATCTTTTTACCAGACTTGCATTAATCAAAATCAATACAAAATACTATACGATATACTTTTCTCAGCTTCTGACGAAATTCCATATTTCTATTTTTGTATTTGTATCATATTTATATTTTTGGCCTTTTCTCAAAAATACAAAAATTGGAGATTGCTGCCTTTGCTTTTACACCCCTCAAATAGTCTAATGTGTCAAAATACATAAAACATATACTTGTTGATAATATTTTGGTAAAATATGTCAATACGTACTAACATATTATAAACAAGTTTATGTTTACTGACGCTGCGAACTTTTGAAAAATATCTTATTAAGGCGTTGCCAAAAGGTAATGGAGTATAATGTAAATAAAACTAATATTTTCGACAAGATTCCATAGATTTAGTTTATTCGTGGAGTTAAGCTATCAAATGCTGTAAAAACCATCTGTGTCTTTTATGGAAAGAATGCAAACCGAAAAATAAAAATAAATTGTTCTTCCCGTGTTCAGTGTGAGTAGAAATTCATAAAAGAAAAAAAAATCCTTTCTTACAATATTAACATGCAATTGGTTTTAAATTATTGCATTTACACATATTGCTCTACAAATTACGGAAGTACTCTTCCTTCGTCAAGAGAATATTCATTTATTTGTTGCATCTCACTGTACATACTAAATCTTGTTTTTTTTTCATAAAAATCAACCTTACTAGGACTAAGCCTGTATCGAGGTTAAAAATTTACATTTGAGTGAAAAAAACAATTAAAACTGACAATGGATACAAAATACTGATTGATGATATTCATCAATATTTTGATGATGGAGTGGTAGGTTAAAAAAGGGGTATGGGTAATTGGGGAAATTATGAGGAGAATAGAGCTATTAGATTCTTATTGATTTTTTTATGTGAAACCACACAAGAGTCCCAACTGCTCCCCACCGTATGGAGACAGTGAGACTATGGCGTCTCCCAATATGATATGTTGGGAGGCTGGAGGTAGTGGGAGAGAGAAGGAGACACGACGAAAGCCATTTCAAAAAACGTTTCAACTCTAAATGGTGGTCTTAGACCAGGGCGATATTGAGAGTAACGTTCTAAATATACTATTTATTATTTTAAATGATTAATTTGTGACGTAACACAAATTAATCAAATAAAACTTACTGCGCACGCCGGGATTTGAAACCGCGACCTCCACCTTGCTAGTTGAGAGCCTTGCCCCTCGTCCACGGAGGAAAAAATATCTCTGGAATGGGACTATAGGATACATTTCATTGATTATTCAGTATCCAAAAATTATCAATTCAGAGTTTTCGGATTGTGCTTGAGAGTGCTTCTGTGTTTATTTATTTTTGCCTTCATTATTACGGCGAAGAATTTGAACCCCTGTGTTCTTTTTAAAATAGAATCAGTGAAAATAATATAATTGGCAATCTCTGAAAAATTATTGTTATATTACCAATATTTTTAAATTATATAAAATATTATATAATTGTATGCACGGAACATTTATATTACAAATATTTCAAATTTTTAGTGCATACAATAAAGGAAAATAAGAAATGCCTTGTGGGCATGTTTCGTGGTGAAAATATTTGCCAAACGGAGATTTAAATTTCTTTTAAAAAAACTGTGTTTACGAAATTCAAATTAAATAGAGATCTAAGATGTTCGGCGAGTGCAAGTGGGACAGAGCGCTAGGTTTTTGGGCAAAATGGCATATTTATTTCCATTAAAATTTGTATGGAAGGCACTTCTGGTTTTATTCTTTGTTCTGTGGTTCCGTGATTCTAATATTTACATTTCTAGATGTTTTCACTTTTGTAGAACGACGGTCAGTCACTGCAAAATAGTTTATAAATGGCTAGTGGCTTAACTTATGGTCTCTATCATTAGAATTTTTATTGTTACAGAACGCAGCTACAGCCGAGTAATTGAAAACTGACAGATTGTTGGTATACACCAACCGATTTATTAAGCCGAGTTATCAAAAACTGACAGATTGTTGGCATACACTAACGGATTTATTAAGCCAAGTTATTGAAAACTGACAGATTGTTGGCATTCATCAACGGATTTATTAAGCCGAGTAATCAAAAATTGTCAGAATGATGGCATTCAATTGAATGGTTTATGAATTGTGTAAATAAAAAAATAATTTACAAAATTTGCAACAAGGTACTAGCACTGACCAAACGCAAAAAAAAAATTTAATTCAAAACTAAAACCCATGCCGTTTTTTTTCCTCTTAATATCAACGGCTTATATTCAAATGGGTTTAAAATAACCATCACCCCGTGATTTAGATATGTGTTAATTGAATAGACACGTCAGATTTCAACAAGTAATAAAATAAATAAATCACCGTAGGTACCCACTTGATAAGGTTTCGTTTATGTTAATGGAGCTTTTCACTCCAAGAACAATATTGATTTTAAGTACCTTTGATAACATCTTAATGGCAACACTCAGCACTTTATAATAATATCTTATTACTTTGTGAACATCACGACATAGAATTTTAATTCAAAGAAATAAAAAAGTACGATGGACTATCTAAAACACGATGTACGCAATTCCAAGTGACATTTCTTTATTGATCGTAAAACGAATCCATGATATCCTTTTTACATACAGAGACACCGTTAATAATCTATAAAACCCAAAAAATGTCACGGCTGTTGCATCGGTAATATACTTTTAAGTACAAACATTTAATGATCTTCTAGACCTCCCAAAGAGGTCGTAACTTACTGGCCGCAGGGTTCAAATAATTATTTTTTCTATAGCTTTTGAAACCTTATATTAAAAAATATGTATAAAACTCGGGTTTAACGTGTAATTTTCTCCACCACCATAATTTTGAAATCACCGGATGACAATGAAAAAATTCAATTACGTTAAGCGCGAAGTTATGTTTGGTATATTTTTTTATTGCTTCGTTTACAAGTCGTAATAATATCTGGAATATTCGGAGAAAACTTAAATTTATTAAGAATCTTTTCAAATAATTCGTAATCCTGCTAAGCACGGGATTGCAGGCTTTTAACTAATGAATTGATAGGATTCCTAATAATCTTTCAGTAAAACACGATTTTTTTATCGCGATGTCGAAACACATGCTCATTAAAATTCTAATATTTTGTCATTTCTTCATTGTATATTATCAGGACAAATGCAGGTGCATTAACACATGTTACTTATGTATGAGAAATGTATTAAAAGTATAATACGAAACGGACTGCAATCCCGTTTTTAATAGGTTATTGTTAAATCAGCAATACTCCATGTGGTAGTGTAATAAATGGTGTGGCGTCGATTAAAACGAGTTTTGGAAATATTATTAAATCTGGTTGAAGGGTATCGGACCTAAGTAAAGCTGACCTTCTGCTGGGAAATTTACATAGGATTCCGCGTTGAACTGGTTGTAAATCAAATCAGGAACGGACAAATATTCTCCCTCCCCAGTTAGGCAAATGTCTTCCGAGGCGCCGGTCACTCCAATTAACCTCAATGGTGAAAGTAATATGGCTGATTCGGAGTTGGGTGGCATCTCGGGCATTTGTCATGCGGATCACACAGACCTCCCCCACTCACTACCACCCTTAACCCACCCCACCCTCCTGAGGGACTCGGCATTCCCAACATAAGTTTATTCGCTGGTCTGCCCACTTCATCCAAAGAATTATTTATAGAAATGGATAGGGTATTAATCAGCTCTTACGCTATCAGACCGAAGGTTATTGAAGTGAAAAAATAATTATATATTTATTTGTATAAAGCAATCAGCGTTTTAATGTTAGCTGTAGGTGACGAGCATTGTTTTTGTGTAGAATTATTTAATCAAATTTTGCTTTAAGTGTAAATTTAAAAATTGTAACTGGTTGTGTGAACAGAGAAGCGATAAGATAGGTTTATATACCTATCATATTAGGTATATCTACCTATCTTATCGCTTCTCTGTTCACACAACCAGTTAATGTTTTTTTGATAAGATAGGTATATATACCTACCATATTATATTATACTAACATGAATTATTTTAATTTTCTTTATAGAAATTGGATTTATTGTATCCTGAGTTTAAAAAATAAAATTAAAGATTATGGCAGATAAAACTGTGTTTAAATTTTATATTTTCAAAAAAGATTGACTGTTTTTGATCCATGCTGAACTTACTCCTCCTTTTTGAGTCTTCGTTTTGGACAGCCTTACATGCCGTCATCTGGGCAAGGACGAAGAGGCAACATCGGTCAAATCTGGAAATATCCTTCAAAGCTGTGTACTACGTACTTCAAACTTTCATCTTCCTAATATTGTTGATACAAACCACTTCAGCTTATTATGCTAAGTCAATAGTGCTTTCTGAAGCAGAGCAATGGCAAAGAAGTCTATCAAAGAATTCTGGTTTGTTGGCAGGTCTGGGTCAATACAATAAGTAGCAATATGAAAGGGTTTTGTATCGACTACTCCACACATCGTACAACCTCGATTACTATTAGCGATATACAAAGAAGAGGAAATCATTATTTTATACGTTGATATTTATTTTATCATTTACCGTCAACAAAAAGATCATCTGAAATCATTTTTATGTCATAATAATTAATCAGTGTATGTATCCCTTAGCTCATGTATAATGGCTAACATACGAGAACAAAATTTTAAAAATAACGTCGAGTATATTTTATAAAAAAAAAGTATAAAACCAAAAGCAGCATATTAACCTCAACCCACCTTCCTGATCTTATCTGTTCTAAAAAGTTGCCGTAAAGGATTTGTTAAATTGTCATTGTTACTTAATTTAAGCACGAGTTTTAAATTTGCCTCGAAGACAATGGTTATGACAAAAATGTGTGAAGATCGAACTTTCTCAAGTTCTCTCCCCAATTTGTGGAAATTGCTAAAGTTTCTCAGAAGTAGGGGAGGGTGGGTGGTACGAGGTAGTCACGTAATCTAGAAAGGTGTTTTACCGGCTTAATTGTTCCTATTAATATGTGTTTAGCTAATGCCCTGGAATTCGAAACGATTCATTTGCATATTTTACGGATGTTAATTTCACTTTTTTTTGTTTAATTTTCACTGCCCCGCGACAAGGGTTATATTTTTTTATATATACAACATGAATGAGAAGTGTTTCACTTTAATTACTATTGTAGGCAATAAAGTTTATTCGTGTCGCGTATTAATTATTCTGAAAACATTTTGGGTCCACAATAAATTGGTGTGAAAATTAACGGCACATTTTTATTTACCTAATACAATTATGAGACTGGTCAAGAATTAATTGTGGTTAATGACTGGTAGGTAGGACACTCTACCAGTTGTCGGACGGTTCGTGTTCAAATCTCACACTGAGAACAGATTAATTCCCTTACGAGAAAGTGGCTGCTTTCTGAGTTAATCAAAACTTCTCAAGCTGAGACAAATGGCTATAAAGAACTTTTCATTAAAAAAAACAAACTAATAGGTTTTATTGGTTGGTTTTTAATTTACCTGCATCCAAACATTCTTAATTTAAGCCCTCGAGTCTTGCATATAATCTATCGACAATTAGTCGAGCACCCTACCCAAGTGTCAATTAACCACTTTTTTCATAAAAAAATATGCGGTAATGAAACTTTTTTAATATTAACATTAGTTGTTATACTACATTATCTTAAAGAAGTGGGTATATAACCTTTTTAATACGACAGAGAACAATAGAGACGTAAAAAAATCATCAACCAGTTTAGTTCAAGTTTATTTTAGGTGGGTAGCGCGGAAAAGTTTTTTTTTATTATGTTTTTGATACGTTGTAGATAAATTAATTAAAACGAATTTAAATGAAACATAATTTTTCCAAAGAAATCTTAAAAGGAACGGCAGCGCGCAATTCGTCATACAAAACTTTAATTTCGATTTGAGGCCAAAATACTAGACGAAACTGAAAATTTATTATTCTAATCAAGGAGTAGAGCAAATATCTAGTAAGATATTGTTATAATATTCTCAAAATACTTTATTGTATATGATAAACTTGTTTATGGTATGTAATAAACACTTACGATTTTTTCAGCCTAGCCAAGCACGTTGTTCCATTTCAGAATCTTAGTTAATGTCGTATTTTTAACTGATATGTGCTGCTTTATTTATTTGTGTTTTAAAATATAAAAAATAGGTCATTAAAAAATTTTATGTTTTTAGAGGCAACTTTGAAATTTTTTTTGTGGGATAGTGGTAGTTATTAAAAAATATATCAAAAATATATATAAAATATATATATAAAATATAAAATGCAAATACAATAAAATATAATTTAAAAAATAAAGAATCTTAAAATAGAAGTTTTTTTGTGTCTGAGTTTATAATTTAAAATCGACAAATTTAAGAACGTCAAAATAGTTTTTGACGTGCACATTTTTTTATTTAATATTTTTTTATACTGGAAAAGGTAGGATTATTTTTTTGGTAATCACCATTAAGTCACAAGCAATTGCCAAACTTGACTCAAATTTTTCTTAAATCTTGGAATATGGATTTCTTTAACTGTCCATATTTTATAGTTTGAAACATTTACTTTACCTTTCGAAACATTTTTTTTTTCAGTTTGGTTGCGTATTTTGGCTTCAAATCCAAATTTATTTTTTGTCTGTTCCCCTTAAATACGCGTTACATTTGATTTGAACATGGCAACAAAAAATGTGCTTAGTGCATTTCTGCACTGTGTCATTTAAAAAAAACAAACTTCTAATGAATCTGTTTTATTTTTACTTTGTAGGTAGTTCAATATTATCCATCAATTCATCGGGGGGAGAATTTTCAGACCTTTTCTAAGCGTCCATCGGATATTCAACCCTCATGTGACTAGTGATTAATCTGTCTAGGAATTAGCCAATTACTTTGCATCTTTAGAGTAGGTGCGAGCAGCTACTCTATCTGGCCAATTGCCTACCAATAGGGTTACACGGTGGCAGGGTTCGTTCAAACATGTGATGGGCGAAACCAAAATATCTTAGATTTAATACATCCTCTAATAAGCCCATCGCTAGTTCGAATGAAGTTTACTTAAGAACGTTTTCAAATACTGCATTCTGTAATTGGAATCCAACTCTTTTAAAGATTTGGATAATCTATCAACTACTATCATTCAAAATAGTATAATAATACGATGATCATCGTTCCTCCGCAATTTTTGCTCGTTTGCTCTCCAAAGAGATGTAACTTGATGTAAATACGTAAAACAAATAAACTTTATCTTGTATCCCTTATTAAATTAATAAAAGATTAATTGACCGGTCAGTGGGCTGAGTTGGCATCGAGTTTGGGTCACACCCAGGCGTCGTGTGTTCAATTTCTCGGCTGGCTTAGTCCCCCATCACAACACAAGCAACATTTTCCGCTTACTGTGGTGGTAGTAGGAGATTTTAAAATATTGTCGGGTGGATTGGTACTCCAGGAATGTTTGTCCTTTTTTAGTAAATTAAATAAAAATATAAATGATTAAAATTAAAATCTCTCCGTACATTTCAGCACTTTCACGAAATCAATGGAATGGTTGGAACAAACAATTTTGTTTCTGGTTTTAAATTTTCACGGTTACATCGATATTAAAAAACACAATAGCTTAGAAAATATTTACATTCTATACAGAATTATTAACTGTTTTGAGAGATTTTCCTGCTTATAAGGAAACGGCTTTTTTGATTTTTTTTCTAGATTCTTATTTGCCATGAAGTGTTGCATCATTCAAATTTACTGAATTTAAAGTTACTGTTATTTATAAAAATAGAATGGCGCCATTGCGTCTCACAATTTTAACCTCATATGGGTGTTTCAAATTTAACCTGGCTATTGTAGTCTTAGAAGCCTTGTATATTCTCAGTAGGGAAAAATTAATTACCTAAAAACCCTACTAAAATTGCATGCTTCTGATAATCATATACTTCATCCTCAGCATCACCAGCATCCAACCGCAGCCGTATACTAAATACGTGACTGTGTTATGTTGGGATTGGGAGAAAAAGTGATTTTGGTTGCCTTCAAAATCTGTCTTTGAAATGCTTTTTGAATCCTATTTATTTTATATTTCTTCGTATTCTTGTAGTAAATAGAGTCAAATAATTTTTATATAATAACTGAAGAAGAAGAATATTTTAATAACTATTACATTATACTATAAATATCTGTTATTAAGTCATAAATAATTTTCCAAAGTTTCCGCTAAAATCATAAATTTTTGAATTATTTTATAATTTCAAACACAAATAAATAAAATAGCACATATCAATACTAGATATTTGCTATGCATTTGGATGAAAGAAATAATTTTTCATTTTGGTTGGGTGTTTTGGCCTCACATTAAAATTTAAGTTAAAAAATAAAGGATGTATCGTTAATTCGTAACTACGACCAAGACCAATTTTTTCCCAAAAAGAATTAAAGTACAGAAATCTTTTAAAGATCATTTACCGAAAACAAATATTTTTTTCATATTTTGCTATTGTTATAGTGGGTAAAAATGTACACAATTAACTTTAAAGCTTATCATGGATACCAAAAATGAGATAATATTTTTTATTTAAATACTACGTTATTTATTTGCTCTCTCTTTTATCTTTCAATGTGTATAACAAGTTAATGAAAAAAAATTGTAGAGTTTGGCTCACTTCAACTTATTACACAACGTTTTCACGTAGTAGCATTAGTAATTATGAGTTTTAATTATCTAATACATTCCAGGGAAGGGTTTAACACCTCTGCACACGAGGCCTCCACAACTCCGCATACTAAATCATCTGTTTGGCCCGTGTTTACCCTCGCCGGGCGTTTGATAAAAACACCGTCCTGCGCTGATTCTCCCTTCTCCTCTCGCTTCTACTTAATCGACTGTGTGGATGGATAGAATGAATGGAGGAGGATGGGTCGAATGTAAATTTGGGTCGACACCACGTGACGCGTCGTTTTAGCGGAGGTGCGAACCCATTTTCATCGGGGGGTGGATTTTCATCACTTTGTAACACGTACGATATATTACTAAAATGTTGTCGGAAAGGATTACATTGTTTTGTTTGTCTTACTTGTTTGAAAGTTTATCGTTTTATTGAAACTTACCCGAAGACGTTCCGTGTAACGTTATTTAACTTACGAATATTTGAGACTTCAACAAAAATTTATTACGTTAAAATCTTTATGGAACATGCTTTAAGCATGTAACGTTAATGTCTACGAAACAAAAAAGACTAAGATTAATAAATATAATACCATTTTATGAATACGAACCAAATTCATTTTTGGAAAACGAATTTTATAAAATATATTATGATAAAACTATACTAACAGACCGAACGATTAGAGATAATAGACCCGATATAGTTTTACATGACAAAATTTAAAAAAAATAACTTATATCATTGATGTCGCTATTCCAAATTCCTGTAATATTCGAAAATCTGTTAATGAAAAAATAAGAAAATACACAGATTTAGGAAATGAGATTAAAAGAATTTGGCATTCTCAGACTATAAAAATATTACCGTTCGTTATTTCGGCTACTGGCATTATACCTAGCTCTCTCATTAAAAATTTAAGCGTATTAGATCTATCAAAAAATTTATATATAAAGATGCAAAAGTCGGTCATTTTGAATACATGTAGTATAACGAAAGTTTTTTAAATATTTATGTTGAGGGATCAGTAGGATTTATAGGCCCTATTAGGAGTTCTACCGAGCCGAACCCTCTGATATGAAAATATCTGGAGTCGGTGAATTTTTTTCCCATTTGATCTCTGGTGAGTTGACGTGTTGTTGTGTTTGTATTTATTTTACTTATATAATGCACTTGCATAATGTTGATTGACTAGATAATCATTTGTGGAAAAGTGTGTGGAAGGGTTTAGTTTTTCCTATGGGGAAGATTTAACCCGGACAACAAAATCGGAAGCAATATTGTTTTTTGATATCTTATATATTGAAAGCTTTGTTTTAACTCTACACTGCCGTCAGCCTGAATATTGCAAAGCTCATTCATTTAGGGGTCTCGCTTTGCCTGCATCATCCTGTAGCAATTTCTCACAGGATGATTCTGTGCAAGGAATTGATTGCTTTGTTTCAGAACAGTGATTTGAAAGGGGCCATACATAACTCACCCCAAGGAAGATGAATGATATCACATTCGTCTACCAGTGTCTGGAATTTCACACCATCATTATATTGAAATTGAATAACTCTATCGGTCATGCTTGCATATTCAATCACGGATCTTAATTTTGTTTTGAATTGAATGCAGAACCTAGACCAGTAGGTTAAAGTGAAATATAATACTTATTTAGTATTATTTTCCCGTATTACCATTCAAATTGACAAGTGCTTACTGAAGTGGTTTTGAAAATTTCATGGTGAGAAATATTAAATATTGTTTATATTGGGTAAGTTTTTAGATTCTCACGGCCAAAAGCGTTTTTGTGGTTTGTTTTTGGGGTGTTATGCCGTGTTGCGCTAACTCCTTCTTTGGCCGACGTTTCGGACAGCGTTGCAGTGTCCATCATCAGGGCAGATCCGGTAGATACAGATAAATACAGATAGATAGACACATCTTCGGATCTACCGGATCTGCCCTGATGATGGACACTGCAACGCTGTCCGAAACTTCGGCTAAAGAAGGAGTTAGCGCAACACGGCATAACACCCCAAAAACAAACAACAAAAATTGTTTATATTTTTTATTTGATATATGTAGGTACTTTTTACAATAAATGTACAAATTATCACAGTGTGGTGTGATAAAAAAAACACAATGAAATCTTGTCCTCACCATAAAGAGACGTGGCTCTTTTGTGAGGTGAATTATTCTATGTACTATTATTTTAAAATACTTTCCCGCTGTACTACTCTGTTTAACTAAACACCGTGATTACTACGTAGTGATTACTACTAACAGTACTACTGTTTGATTAAACACAGTGAGTAGTATAACGGGACACTGATTTAAATCGGTATCCCAACTTGTGTGCGAAAAACCACAAAAACGGTATTTCAAAATAAATATAAATTAAAACACAATATTTGGAGGTTCTCACACCATGTAGGAGGCTGATTTGATTCAGTGTTCCGACCTTGATCTAGGCGTTTTTGGTAGATCACATATTGGCCTTTGCTACAATCGAGCATTTTAATATACGTCTAAAAAAACAGGCATATGAATATTCTTTTATGTGTAAAATCTCCTACTTGCAAACCCCTTCTAGGATACGGTTTTATTGTACAGTACGGAAGGATAAGTACTTTGGATTTTGATAAGAAAATGTCTTTTTATATTTGCGCATGTTTTAAAAATTAAAGAAAAGATGCATTTTGGCTGTGTTCTTTAAAAATGCTATGAAGTGTAAAATCTCCTACTTGCGAACCCTTTTTCAGATACGGTTTTATTGTACAGTACGGAAAATTAAGTTCTGTATCAAAAATTAAACAAAACATTTTCGATAGGTTCTTTTGCACATATCAAAACTTGCGGCCGGTGTTAAGCGGGAATTTCAACCTTATGGCTATCTACGTAAGTAGTGCGTGATTTGGCGCGACTAGTGTTAGACGCCGAGGTGTATGGCGTTTTAAACCCGAAATTCCACTTTTATTTCCGTAAAATAAAGTTTAGTTAATTTTCAATTCAACCACTATTATATTTATTTTAGAAGCTTTTCACCAGTAATTCATCAATCATTTTTACTTCTGTTGTATATAATAATATGTCGGTATACTAAAAAATTCACAATACACTACGTAATGAAGTAGATAGAGTAATCTAAAGTGGCAAACATATTTTTTTCTTCTTCATATTGAGTGCTCGGTGTACAAAGTCCTCCACTCTATTTCCCATACAATGTTTGCTTATCAGTTTTGTTAAATTTAAAACAAGTTTATTAGTAAAGTGTAAGATTTAATCATCTGACTGGTATTTTTGGCCTGCTTCACAAAATATTTCATATATATTATTTTTTACATTTAATTTTAAGACCTGGTATGGGTATATATAATATAATAGTATAGATTATGCGTATAATTAGATGTGAATATATGTCCTATATTAATAGTTTACACAAATTTGCTTTCAATATTTGACGATATTACTGTATTTTCAATAGCTAACGGCCTCCGCGATTAATTTAAGATTGAGATCTTTTTGAGATTTAAGATTGAGATCTTTGACTACAAATCCAGAGGTCACGTGATCAAATTTCGGCGAGCGCAAGTAAATTTAAATTAATTTTTTTTTTTATAAATAAAACGGAGTATATTTGGAGCAAGATCCAAAATAATAAATACTTATCGTATAGGGTGTCCGGGGGTAAAGTGCTCTAACTTCGGGGCCGTTTATAAACGATTCCAACGTTTTAAGGTAGTTTTTAGGTAAACAAGTAGAATTGGTTGGACGGTAAAATATTTTAGTTTAGGAAAAACAAGTTAGAATTTTGAAATAGGTTATTAATCTTTTTTACTTCTGCCGTCATGTAGAATCACCTCTCTGACACCCTGTATAGTATCGCTTTGGTGAAAGACCAACATTCCAAATCGAAACGTTGATTGAAATGGCTTTAGCCGTGTTAATGACCAAATCTGAACAGCGAGGTACTTCACCACCTTTCTCTTCCCCATAATTTACCCTCCTACTACCTGCAGCCTCAAAACGGTGACCGGATAAATCATCAAAATGATAATTCATCACATCTTTAAAAAGTTATATAAAGTCATGAAAAGTGATGAAAAAAAACTTTATTAACTGGGTTAAATAGGTTAGGTTAAGTTAGTTTGAAAAAAAAATTTCATCGTTTTTAATGACTTTATATCACTTTTTAAAGGTGTGTTGAATAGTAACTGTGTTGAGTTAGCATGGAACCGTTATAATAATATTTTACCCTTGCTGGAATATTTATAGTTTTCCATGAAGCACAATATTTGCCTATCGACAGAATTATTTACCACAAGATGAAATATGCCAGGATCCAAAGAAACGTAGGTGGCAAGAACAAGGAAAAGCATATTGGAAGGCAGCGTGGGTAACATTACAGCATATTTGCTACGTACGACTATTCCGTGTCCTCGCATATTCATGGCTTGCTTAACATCTTTTAATATAAAGTGCTTTTTCCACACCTCCGGGGTGGTACAGACGGCGGGAACAACCCTTAACTACTTATGTAACTACCCTTCATAAAAACGATCGTTCATAATTCGTATGACGCCTTTTGCTCCTTGGAAGTAGAATGTTATGTAAGATCGTTTTGTTTGCGTTTTTCAGGCGAATATTCAAATATCAGATCAGCAGGAAATTTTTACCGACGTTACTTTTGAAATCAATGTTTCTTGGGGTTTGAGTTGACAACTTAATTTAAATGTGCTTAAATGCGGTGTAAGTAAGGATCTCCGTGACTATTCTTTGAACTTAAGTATTATAGATATCACGGGTTTAAAACCAGGACTGAGAAAGTAAACTAATTTATAAATAACAATAGTATCTACATTTTGACTTCGTTTTAGAGTTGCTGACGATAATTTTCGGCATCCGGTAAAATCAACACCCGTAATTCACTGACCACAAAATTATTCGCCGCCCACAATTCAATGACCACAATATTATTCGCCGCCCACAATTCGCTGACCGCAATTCACCAACTCAATTCACCGCTCACAGTTTAGTTTAGGATAGGTTAATTGCGACACACTTGATAAATAATCAGTCAAATAAAGCCATAAAAGGCGTTAATAAATATTTATTAAAGAAATTATGTCAGCAAAAAACACACTGTCATATAATAATTCCAAATAATCTTCTGTGAATGAATGAATTGTGAACGGTGAACTTTTTCCGTGTTGAATTGTGGTTGGCGAATAGCAGTCAGTGAATTTTTATAGAACCCTCGATTTCACTTTAATTAGATACCACTTTTCAAAATGGATACACTGCTTTAGCTTCGACCAAACTGTGGTAAGATAGGAAGTTCCCGTCAAAAATACCCATCATTCAACCTCAAAAATGTCCTTAAATGTGGATACTATAGTGCCTATTACAAATTTACAAAGCGGTAACAGATTTAAAAAATATATGGTTTCCTAATCCATGAAAATTATGTGAATATTCTCCACATTAGAAACAACCAAATATAAACATTAATTCAATTTTATATTGTACCTCGACATATGATACGTTTCCAGTAATTACAGACATAGGTTTGAAATTTCACCTTTCAATTACATCACGTAAGAAATACTTGTAAGTTGAAAACTTTTGAGTAAAACAAAAATTGCTCTAATAAAACTGAACTAGGAACGTTAAGCTTTTTTTAACACCACCAATAATGTTACATCCTGCTTATAGAAATATAGCTGTCTCGAAGCTAGCCCAAATAATATCAGAATTTAGAACATCCGGAACTTGTTTCACAGAATATATTTATATGACTTTAAATTAAATAAGCACATCTGTACCGGCATCAATTTTAACTCTAACGCTACAAATAATAACTCACTCGATTGAAAGACAAATATTCCCGGATTATGAATAACTTGAAAATATTTAATATCCTCCAACTTGCATATTAAAGGAAAACAGCAGAGGATTGAACCCGCGACACCAAAGTGGAAATCCGACATTTTAGCCAACTCCCCCACTAACGAACTGGTCATGATGTCATTATGAGGTATGATAGTAATAGAACATTTTCCATATTTTTTACATTTTCAATGAGAAATTTATTTTTATAAGAAACTGTTCTATGCACGAGTGTAATATAACTTTTATATTAACTATGTATCTATCTTTCACGGCCTCCGTGGTCGCTTCAACGCAAGTTAACTCTTGACTAGCAATCCGAAGGTTGCGAGTTGCAATCAAGTAAATTTGATTGATTGGTATTATTTCACAATTTGATAATTTAAAATAGTATATGGTATATTTGCGTCACGTTCCAGATTGGAAGATACTATCAATACCACCCAAAACCTAAAACCACCATTCAAAATTGAAACGTTGCTTGAAATGATTTTAGTCGTATTTACTAACCAGATCTGAATAGCCAGGTACTTCCCCGCTATCCTCTACTCCATCTCCTTCCCTTCCCCACTACCTGCAGATTCCTAACCTACCCCTATTGGGGATGCCATAGTCTCTATGGCTCCAGATGGTCGGGAGCAGTTAAGACTTTTGTGCTGTTTTTAATTTTAAAAAAAATCATTTTTACAATGGCACATAAAATTCTCTGTACCAGGAATCAACCTCTGTTTCGGAGAATATTTTTCAAGAAAAATAAATAAAGATCGTAATAACTACGATGATACAAAACTTTATAGCAACTATTTTGAAAAGTTTTTTCCGTCTCAATATTTTTATATTGATCTGTTAACTCTCTGTTAATCCCACTTGACGTGTGAAAACCCTAAAAAATCTGAAGACAGCCAATAAGCTGGCTGTTTTGTCTCGTTTTTCGCCTATTTTATTGGAGCCGAAGAAGTGCCTCTGTAAGCGCTATGGATACATCGAGTGGCGGTACAAACAGTGGAGCTCGCCTACGTTAAAGATTAAACTATTCAGCGATGCGAAGTTGGCTTGAGGTTGTGTCACGGAATCCCACTAATATGTTCCTGAAATACACACCGCCAGCCAGAGGATTAAAATAGAACAGATTGGCCTATTTCTGCTTTCTGAACTTTGGAATGCACACCAAGAAGAATGTTCATCCAAGGTTCTGGACATAAGCATTATAGACTTCTTTCAGGGATATTGTGAAGGTGCAATACTATAATTTCTTTTATCATGTGCATACTCAATCAAGTAATCGATAGATTATGTACAATTTTAGGGATAAATGCTTAGTTCAATCCTCACGCGATCCGTTGTCGGCAATATTTAATATTGTACTAGATGAAGATCTCGCGGGATTATTACATTACGCTAGTCCTTCATCTTTGTTATGGTAGTAAGTGGGATGAATTCAAATTTAGTCTGCTTCTTCGTCACCAATAAGTGTTAGTCTTTCGTTAAAATTTATATCATCATTCTTACGATGACATCAGTATTGTCATCTGGTATTCTTGGTGGTTGGAGTCTGGAATATCTGCTCCCCATTTCTGCGACCCTTTATTAAAATGGAATGCTGGCTATTCGTCTCGAAAAAATGCTACTGAATTTTGGAAAAGTTCCGAAAATCGTGCAGTAAATGTTGTTGTATTCACTCGCGGTGATTCTATGCTGCTTTTCTCGACCAAGTGCTTGTAAGTATGGTAACACAGAAAGCCATATCTATTCCAGACTTTAGGTCCTGAAATTCCAAAAGCACGCTCACCGAACTAAGTATCTGATGTCCTTCTTGAATTTTTTAGCCTTCCAATAGCTGATGATGCTGCTGTGCTAAAGGTTGACTGTCGTGAATTGGAATTGACCGGGCTACATTATATCCGATAAATAAGCTGAAGCCGTTCCATTAAGAATAACATTGAAGTATCGGACAGCATGGTTCATCTAATGTTGCCTATATCAAAGTATCCCACATAGTTCCGTTTTGAGCGAGGCAATTGTTCCTAGAAATATGCGTTTGTTTACTCATCAACATAGTTCTCGGGAGGAGGGAGAGTAATAATAAATAAAATTATTATTTTTATCACGTCTACAAGACGCTTGAACGGATGATCAAATATGTGGATTTGAATAAGTTATGTTAGATTAGGTTGTAGGTAAATTTAATAAAACTAATACTTAATTCCATAGAATAAATAATAACAAGAGAAGTGTCTTGTGGGCGTGTTTCGAGTCATAAATGTTTGCCTAATCTAGGTTTAGATTTCCAAAACAAAAGAGTGTTTATGAAATTCTAAAGAACATTCTGCGCTTCTCACATGAGATTGGCCGTTATTGGTAAGAAAAATGTCATTGATTTATTTTAATTTTAATAACAACGAGCAATTCAATGTGGGTACAGAAAAATATCCAATTAATTTTTGCGGCGAACCTAAAAGCTGCAGCTGAAGTATTTCATCTGAAAAAATAATACCAATAATTATTGCGCTTTCCGTTATCGGTTCGAAAAACGCTTCCCTGGTCGCTGAGAACAGCAATTTGTAAATGAGAAAAGTTTAAGGACTTTATCAAGTTTTGTTTCTATTGCGGTTATTTAAACAGAATATAAAATGATAAGAGAACTTTTTTGTTTAGTTAATTGAAGGGCGAGAAAAGTGGTATTGGAGGAAAATTTCTTCCGAAAACTTCACTTGGAATATTAAAAGTTAAATTGAAACAGTTTGCTTAAAGTCGTTAGGTAGAGCAGTTTACATTGTTTTTTTTTTCATTCGAGAGTTTTACTTTAATATTCGTAAGTTGTTTATTATTTATTGAAAAAATTAAGCAATGCAAACTGTTTCCTACTTGAAAAAAAAAACAACAACAAAAAATATTTTTTTCCAGTATATTTCGAGAATAGTAAAAAAAATGTGAAGTCACTTTGACATAAATAAATTAGAAATTGTACATCTTTTGCCAGTATGACTGATATGGTAAAAAAATTCTATTTACCTAACTCGAAGAAAAATGAAAGCATGTGGTAAAATGACTTAAGGACGGGTTTTTTCGTAGAATTTAAACAATTCATCAAATTTCAAAGATAAAATTAGTTTTGTTATTGTTTCCTTGTCGGACGGTTGTTTCAAAGTACTTGGACAATAGCAGAACTTGAATAATAGTACTTAGTTTAAGTATACTTAAAAGTTTAGTATCGCCCGTAGGTACCTCGTACCCATATTTGATATTCTACCGTAAGAACTTCCCCAGCAAAATATTCCATAGTTGCCTTATCCTCTTAATAAATGCAATTTCTATCCCTCTCCCAGATAAAGTGACCCTAGGGACTGTTTGGAGCACAGAGGAGATAAAACAATAATCTCAATTTATGTTACTTGACGACGACATAATGAAAAATACAGTTGAAAAATAATTGAATAAATGAGTATTTCTCAAAATAAATGTACGTAACGAAAATGTAGTTACGAAATAGTGTTACGAAATAGTCATAAGACGTAACTAAATAGTAAACATAAGGCTTGTTTACACAATGGCAAATTTTATTTTACTTTTTTTATTATTTATTCAATTTAATTAGTTGTCGTCTTTTTTAAATGTAAGTAATTATCCTTTACTTTTTTTTATTTATTGTACATACTACAAACATACATAAACTCACGACCCAAATATTTGTATTTTGTTATACCAAAGGGGTTTAAAAAAAAACAAGGGAGTATAAATAAATGTTTTTTAATCAAATTATCAGCTCCCAAATTGAAGTACCTAACACAATATTCAACAAATCTTAAGAAATTAAAGAACAGGCACTGTTTAAACTATTAAAAAATTAATAACATACAATTATTTAGTTTGAATCACTATCCATTAGCGTTTTATAAATTTCTTCCTCATCTTTATAATAATTGAAATCTTTCCGAGACACATTTGGTCAGTTTTTCAGTCTTTGGTTTATCACTCCGCTTTGGCGCATGAATATAGTCATTTAGTGATAGAGATTTAGAGATAAGGCCCTTACAAACCACTTTCTTTTTTGTATGAATATTTTCCAGTTTTTCGTTTTTAAGATAGTCACTCCACATGGTTTATCTTTGATTTTGTTAGAATCTTCATTTTCACTATATTTTCACATATTTTCAGTATCAGTGTTATTTTCTATGGCATTATTTTTTCCTATTATAACATCTCCGATTTATTATATAATCCAGTTTCGATGGGAATAGCATCATTATTAGTCTTAGTTTGTTTATGCAATAATATTTTCAGAATATTCACTTGCCTTTTCATCCGATTACAGCACTGTCTTAAATTCTTATTTCGACTTTTTAATCGAGTATTTTCTTCAGTCAGCTTTTGTAGTCTTTCCTTTAGGATTTTTTTATTATTTTTTCTACGTTCAAATGTATTATTGTCTTGTGTCGTAGGATTAGCCTTTTTCTTTCTTTCAGCTCTTTTATCATTGGCTTGTCTCCACTTTGCCCGTAGCTCTTCTTTTTCTTCTTCTGTAAGAATTTATTTTTTTATTTTTGATATTTTCTATAACTTTTGTTAAATGCTTAATTCGGATTTCCTCATATTTATTTGTATTTTCCTTTTTCAGTCTTTCTCTGTAAGCGTTTTGCTTTTTGGCATTGGTTTTTGGGGGCATTCCTTAAAAAAAATTATGCTGTAGTTATGGTTTTATCAGAGTAAATAAAAATAAATTTATATTTAAATAAGCTTTTATAAAAAACTTAAGGCACTTATAAATATTGTATAGAGCGCCTGTAGAACGGATAGTGTGTATGAGTGCCTCAAGCTTATTTAAAATAAAACCAGTATTGGACGGCTCAGCTTGATCTTCAAGTACTTGTCATTATGTATAATGCCATATAATCGCGATGATAAAACATACAAGTCCGACGACACCTGCTCTGCCATTGACCATCAGGAATTTCCAGCGCATCCTATGTATTACAACCTACCTACTTTCCAGCGCCATCAACAGATCTGCTCTATGGTATAATAATATTTATTTTTTTCCTATTATATCTAAATACATATGTATATTTGTGCATTGTGCATAATATATTACATTATTACTAAACTTACATAAGACTTTCATAAAAATGCTAGACACACTTACAATATACTTACTTTTCTTAATCACGTTGTAACTGTGTACACTCAGCTTTACATTGAACTTTTTCGTTACGTTACGAAATTCATAACAAACGTTACGAAATTGTAATAAGAATTTATGTTATAAAAAGTCAATGGTTTGATAAAATTTAAAAGTGTTAATATGTAAGCTTAGCAATGTTCGTACCGCACATGTTACAAAAAGATGAGTAGAAAAAGACTTACCGTTTTGTGAAAAAAGGCTAAAATATTTTCTGTTACGAAATAGTGGTCCCACTAAAGAAACACGTTATTACTGATTTTAACAATTAATGTTATGGCGGAGAAGTCAGACCAACAATTAATCAGAAAGAGGCTAGTGTTGCCCATGTTAAATTTTACAAATGGGTTAAAAAATTACGGTGGAAGTACTAATAAAACGTAACTAAAGAGTAGTTACTAAAAAGTAAATGGTGATGTCTCATTTTGTTTTTTGTGCATAAATTATTAATTTATTATGAAACCCCATAGAAAATTACCTTTTTACAGAAACTACATTTAATTAAGACCCTAAAACTTACAAAAAATCACATATTATAACGTTATTATCGCATTTTATGAAGTATAAACAAATGAAGTGGGTAGGGTGGCAATTTTATTTTGTATGGAAGGTAAAAATCGATATTTAAAAAAAAATTAAAATGTTTGCGAATTGATACGATTGTAATGTTTATTTTTCGATATTTTAAAGCCTAATATTTATTCTACAAAATGGTGCATATTTTTTTTGTATGATTAATTAAAAACATGTGAAATTTTTGAACTGTTTGTAGGCACACTTTATTTTTCCAAAATGTACACTTTTTTTGAGAAATACTCAAATAACTTTATTACCAATATATAACATTTCGAATAATATCGATTATTTATTACTAAGCATTTTTACTTAAAATTTAACACTCAAACGCTTGATGTATGCTCGAATCGTTTTTAGGACCCAGTTATCACAACTAAGCAGGGTTGACCGTTCTAGAACATATTGTAGATAACATTTAAATTCAATTTATGAATATAAGTTCACTTTTCACATCAAAAAAGTAACATTTTTGATTTTTCATTATTTACAACATCGAATGTATGTAAGTAATTCAACATTAAAAACTCAAATAGATCATATTTCTCACATGAAATGGAAATAAAATAAAATTAAATCAATAATACACTTACATATAATACTGATTTGCAGAGAGTATAAACCTCCTTCTATACAATTACATATCAACGTCGATCAATCAAGCAAAATAAAATGCCTCTTAGATGAATAAAGAATGAACGTTCTCAAGGGGGGCTTAAAGTAGTAAAGAAACTTACAAATCACCAAGTAAACTCGCTCAAAATACATATTAACGATATTTGTCTGCAAGTAATTCAAACGTCTGCACCCCATTTCACAAGTTCACTTTGCTGTGACCCCAAATACTATTTCCTCCACTAAAAACCTCTTCGCTGGAAGCGCAATATTGCCGAGAATAAGCGGGGAAACTCCCGTTTTTAGTGATAAATAAATAATTTCGAACGGTAAATAGAAAAAAACTGCATATTTCTTGTATTTATGACGTATAAAAAATGAGATGTAGGAAAAAAATATCAACCCTGTAAGCTTCCGAGGGAGAAATGAATGAAATAAAAAAATATGTGTACAGCAATATTGGTATTCGAACTTTGAAAGTTATTAGTTTTAGTCAGACCTTTAAGATACTTATTTAAGTGAAAAAAATGATTAAAAATATTTAAGAGTTCAATAAAAACCGAATTCACTTAAATTCTGCAAATCAATATTATCGAACGAAAGTGTGCTTCCGAGAAATACTTCAAATAAATAGGTGGAAAACATTTCTAGGAACAACCAGGGAAAATGTTATGTTTTCTTGTTTTAATGTCAAGGTTATTTTAGCTAGCTAGCATATAATTATTATTAATACAGAATACTCTTTTACGTATTTAAAATGTCAAATAATATTAAAAAATTACACGATTGGAAGATACTCAAGAATCGCACAGGTAAAATACTACGTTTGAGAGTAGAAGTTGCTTGAAATCGTCTTAAATATTTATATATATATATATATAGTGATCAAATCTATGTCCTTCTCTCATTTCTTTCCCACTTCTTCCTCCCCACATTTCTTCATTCTGTCATGCAACGTATCCCGTTGAGAATAAATACTATTTAGTTCCCTCTTGTTTCAGAAAGCTATAAGTCGTATAAAAAAATTCCACGGCTATCCAGTGACATGTATCATACTTCAATTATGAAATCAACATGCAAGTGCATTTTTTATATTACAGAATGGTCTTTGAAACTAAATATCCTTTTTGATAAGTTCCGGTTAACTGTAAATTAACAATTGTAACCTATCAAAAAATAAAAAACCCTTAATTTGTTTCAATGAAATTATGAATTTTACAATTATTTTATGATAAAAGTAGCGCAGACTAGTGAAAACAACGTTAAAAATTAGTTTCTTATTTTGATAATGACAGTGAAATAATTTTCTGTTAAAATATTATATTACAGGCAATCGTAACTTTAACGCTTGTCTCAATTCACGCTATTAGTTACAATTTTTGAAAATGACACTTATATTTAAAGAAAATTTGATTAAATTGAAATAGTGTTACGCAGGAAACACGGACAAGTGAGATAAGTATTATCAATTTATTGTAGATTAATGATAAATGCATCATTCAAGTGGGTATGATATATCATTACATATTAATCATACATTATAGTTACTAGCCAAAATAATAATAATAGTCACGTTTTTGTGAAAAACCACCTCAAGGGCGCTAAGGGCCAACATTTACAGTACGAACCAAATGTAAAGAGCACTAGACAACATGTGTTTGGTACCTCCATTAATTCATTTGCCCGCTTTGTTAACCGTTTGAGTGCCGTGATACCGACCCCAGCGCATTGGGAGGCGAGGGAGAGAGGGCGGGAATTTCCTCCACGGGAAGTGCCCCTAATAAGGATGCACACTGAATAAGGAATACAGCGGAAGGTCATCTACCATCGGAGGGTGAATGGCTTATTAGATTTCGCCATGAAACATCCCCTGATTGTGGATAAATCGAATGAGTTCAGAGTTGGGCTTGAGTAATATTATGAATTTTATTGCGAATAGTGTTCGCATAGTGAGAAATGTTTATTGATCATCTAATGCTATTTAGGGTGTTTGTGAAGAATAAGATATTCCAAAACTCATTTTGTTGGTATTTATGTTTTCAACGTGTTTCTTTTTTTCTAAATAATCGTCACCCAAGTTTCGAGACATTTTTGACAGTGTTTCTTTAATCGAACAATACTTAGAATACATGAAACTAACTATTTGGCTTGGCCATTAATAGTTAAATGGGATATTTAAAAAAGGGTGTACGCCAAAGGTTACCGTAGGAAAGTTTTTACAGCTTCTAGCAAAAAACTCTTTGAGTTTTTTTATTTGTCTGATTTTGGGTAATTAAATCTTTTTAACAAAATGCAATTTTCTAATATTTGAACATCATTTATACAAATACAACCATAAGCTGTCTCATCACAGACATCCTCTGCAAATATACACTAGCTTATTTCCCAACACTTACCAGAATTCATAAAATTTAAGTTTATTAATTCAATTCTACATATATTGAAAATACACAGTAGTTTTGTAAGTAAGACATTTATATATTTATTTATTGTTTTTGTGTTTAATTCGTAGAACTCCATTTAATTTTTTTATAAATTTAATTTAGATTAAATTTGATAATATTATTATTAAGTTCTGCAAGTGTTTTAGTTTTTTATTATTGTGACAGCTGTTTCGGCTTACAAGGCCATTTTCAAACTGTGGTTAGTCCACATTGAGACGACGTTTTTATACTATTTCAAATGTAAATTTTGAAGGTGCATACATTGATTTATTACTGGTTACACCGATGACATGATCTATTGTTGGTTAAACCAATCTATGTTTTCCCCTCAGTAAATGGTAATGGGTTCTTAATTATTTACTAATGACTTTATTGCTATGAATTATTTGGGTGCATTATACTGCTTGGGTTTTGTGAAAATACTAAGAAGTGGTGAGTAAATTATTTTCCGTACTTTATTAATTAGTGTTAAATTTGGGTCATTCGTTCGTTTATTGATTTCTAATTGTTCAAGTAAATTTAATCTAATGCCCTTTTTTTCTATATGCAATGGTTTAGGACCCTTGTTGTTAAGTGGGTTATGATTATTCACCAAGAGATGTTCTGCGAATTTTGAGGATGTGTTTTTATTATTATAACATCGTATATGTTCTTGGAATCTAGTTGAGAATGCCCTCCCCGTTTGTCCGATGTAAGTGGCGTTACAATCGGCGTGGTCACATTTTAATTCATATATGCCACTGTTATTGAGTATAGGGATTTTACTTTTAGAGTTTTTAAGGCTTGTTCCTAAATTATTGTTTGTTCGAAAAGCTATATTTAAACCACATTTTTTAATTTCTTTTGCAATTTTTTCAGATATTGGGCCGAGGAATTCGAGACATGCAAATTTTTCTATATTTTTGTTATTTACCGGATATATTAAATTGATTTTATTTTTATATTTCTTATTTTTTATTATTTTTTCAATGTTATTTGCCTCATAGCCGTTATTAATCGCGATCGTTTTTATCGTTTCCTTTTCTTTTACATAAGCTTTATTGTCTAAGGGAATGTTAATGAGTCTATGTACCATTGAATGGTACGCTGATAATTTATGAGACCAAGGATGATTTGAATTTGAATTTATTGTTGTATCTGTAAAAGTTGGTTTTCTAAATATTTCAAAGGTATGTTTATTATTACTTTTACCAATTGTCAGATCTAAAAAGTTTATTTTACCTTCAATCTCATGTTCAACTGTGAAGCAGATTTTATTATTAACGGTGTTGGCCCAATTAGTAAAGATATCTAACTGTCGGTTGGTACCATTCCAACATATAAGGATGTCGTCTACGTATCGGACATAATATACTATATGTTTAGCTAAGGGAGATTTAAGAATTATATTTTCAATATAATCCATAAATATCTCCGCTAGAAGTGGACTTAATGGTGACCCCATGGGGAGACCATCATGTTGTTGGTAATATATATCATTGAAAAGGAAATAATTTGTATCTACGCAGATTTTTATGAGCTGGAATAACTCTTTTCTTATTACCGGATTGATATTGCATTTTTCCAAGATATTTTCAATTATTATTAGGCATTCTTTAATGGGGATGTTGGTAAACAGGGATTTTACGTCTAGAGAAATGAATTTACAGTTATGCGGGAGATTAAAATTTTTTATTTTATTAACTAGTTCTATCGAGTTTTTGACACTGTAACGTGGTGAAAAATTTGTTAATTTTTTGAAGATGAAGTTAAGTCTTTTAGCCAGGTTTGATGTAGGGGCGTTAATAAAAGATACTACGGGCCTTATTGGATTATTCGCTTTATGGAGCTTAGGTTGGCCATACAGAGCTGGGGCTCTTGGGTTCATGACCCTTACGTTTTTCTTTGACCATTCGGTGGGAAATATGGCATTGCAATTATTTATAAGGATGTTGACGTTATTGACAATTTTATTGGTTGGATCCTTAGTTAAAATTTTAAAATCTTCTGGTAACAAGAAGTCTTCCACCTTACTGATGTAATCAATTCTATCTAAAATAACGATTGAGTTACCTTTGTCAGCTTTGGTTATAGTTAGATTATTATTTTTAATTTTATCTCTAATTTCTTTCAATGTTCGGGTTTCTGTACTGACAGCATATTTATTTTTATTGTTTATCGATTTTAGTGTTTTTTCTAAAATAACTGCCGTGACGTGTTTTGTTAAATTATTATTTTCCACTTTACGTAGAGAAATTTCAGTGTCGATAGCTAATGATTCTATTTGTTTGGGTGTTACTTCGCTAGGGATTTTATATTTAAAGCCTTTATCTAATAAATTATTTTCATCCGTTTCAAATGCAGTGTTTGACAAATTCACAGTTTTTTTATAAAATTCTATATTTTTCCTGGTGGGAATCTTAGTTATTTTCGAACTTTTATTTTTGTTATCAATCAAATTTTGAAGTTTATTTTGTTGTGTTTTAAATTTTTCAAATATAATTCCGTTAATATGTTCACGTGTATCAAAATCTAGGGTATCAAATTCCCATGCGTGAAGTTTAAATGTTAATTCTGAATGGATCACCTTTATGTAGTGAAGCAATGTGTCCCGTTTCCGACAGCACTCCTTTGTTTCTTCCTTCAGCCATATCCTCTGTGCTCTCACCACAGTGGCTATGGCTGCCGTAGATGTACTTTTGATGGAGATCTGCACGAACTTCGGAATCACATTACACTTCAAGCACTCTTGGTTAAACCACAAATTTTGAACTATTTTTCGATGTTTGAGTTTAAGTCGTCTATATAAGATCACAAGGGTAGCTATATCAACTACCTTTAATTTATTTATTGTTTTTGTGTTTAATTCGTAGAACTCCATTTAATTTTTTTATAAATTTAATTTAGATTAAATTTGATAATATTATTATTAAGTTCTGCAAGTGTTTTAGTTTTTTATTATTGTGACAGCTGTTTCGGCTTACAAGGCCATTTTCAAACTGTGGTTAGTCCACATTGAGACGACGTTTTTATACTATTTCAAATGTAAATTTTGAAGGTGCATACATTGATTTATTACTGGTTACACCGATGACATGATCTATTGTTGGTTAAACCAATCTATGTTTTCCCCTCAGTAAATGGTAATGGGTTCTTAATTATTTACTAATGACTTTATTGCTATGAATTATTTGGGTGCATTATACTGCTTGGGTTTTGTGAAAATACTAAGAAGTGGTGAGTAAATTATTTTCCGTACTTTATTAATTAGTGTTAAATTTGGGTCATTCGTTCGTTTATTGATTTCTAATTGTTCAAGTAAATTTAATCTAATGCCCTTTTTTTCTATATGCAATGGTTTAGGACCCTTGTTGTTAAGTGGGTTATGATTATTCACCAAGAGATGTTCTGCGAATTTTGAGGATGTGTTTTTATTATTATAACATCGTATATGTTCTTGGAATCTAGTTGAGAATGCCCTCCCCGTTTGTCCGATGTAAGTGGCGTTACAATCGGCGTGGTCACATTTTAATTCATATATGCCACTGTTATTGAGTATAGGGATTTTACTTTTAGAGTTTTTAAGGCTTGTTCCTAAATTATTGTTTGTTCGAAAAGCTATATTTAAACCACATTTTTTAATTTCTTTTGCAATTTTTTCAGATATTGGGCCGAGGAATTCGAGACATGCAAATTTTTCTATATTTTTGTTATTTACCGGATATATTAAATTGATTTTATTTTTATATTTCTTATTTTTTATTATTTTTTCAATGTTATTTGCCTCATAGCCGTTATTAATCGCGATCGTTTTTATCGTTTCCTTTTCTTTTACATAAGCTTTATTGTCTAAGGGAATGTTAATGAGTCTATGTACCATTGAATGGTACGCTGATAATTTATGAGACCAAGGATGATTTGAATTTGAATTTATTGTTGTATCTGTAAAAGTTGGTTTTCTAAATATTTCAAAGGTATGTTTATTATTACTTTTACCAATTGTCAGATCTAAAAAGTTTATTTTACCTTCAATCTCATGTTCAACTGTGAAGCAGATTTTATTATTAACGGTGTTGGCCCAATTAGTATCAATCTCCCGCATAACTGTAAATTCATTTCTCTAGACGTAAAATCCCTGTTTACCAACATCCCCATTAAAGAATGCCTAATAATAATTGAAAATATCTTGGAAAAATGCAATATCAATCCGGTAATAAGAAAAGAGTTATTCCAGCTCATAAAAATCTGCGTAGATACAAATTATTTCCTTTTCAATGATATATATTACCAACAACATGATGGTCTCCCCATGGGGTCACCATTAAGTCCACTTCTAGCGGAGATATTTATGGATTATATTGAAAATATAATTCTTAAATCTCCCTTAGCTAAACATATAGTATATTATGTCCGATACGTAGACGACATCCTTATATGTTGGAATGGTACCAACCGACAGTTAGATATCTTTACTAATTGGGCCAACACCGTTAATAATAAAATCTGCTTCACAGTTGAACATGAGATTGAAGGTAAAATAAACTTTTTAGATCTGACAATTGGTAAAAGTAATAATAAACATACCTTTGAAATATTTAGAAAACCAACTTTTACAGATACAACAATAAATTCAAATTCAAATCATCCTTGGTCTCATAAATTATCAGCGTACCATTCAATGGTACATAGACTCATTAACATTCCCTTAGACAATAAAGCTTATGTAAAAGAAAAGGAAACGATAAAAACGATCGCGATTAATAACGGCTATGAGGCAAATAACATTGAAAAAATAATAAAAAATAAGAAATATAAAAATAAAATCAATTTAATATATCCGGTAAATAACAAAAATATAGAAAAATTTGCATGTCTCGAATTCCTCGGCCCAATATCTGAAAAAATTGCAAAAGAAATTAAAAAATGTGGTTTAAATATAGCTTTTCGAACAAACAATAATTTAGGAACAAGCCTTAAAAACTCTAAAAGTAAAATCCCTATACTCAATAACAGTGGCATATATGAATTAAAATGTGACCACGCCGATTGTAACGCCACTTACATCGGACAAACGGGGAGGGCATTCTCAACTAGATTCCAAGAACATATACGATGTTATAATAATAAAAACACATCCTCAAAATTCGCAGAACATCTCTTGGTGAATAATCATAACCCACTTAACAACAAGGGTCCTAAACCATTGCATATAGAAAAAAAGGGCATTAGATTAAATTTACTTGAACAATTAGAAATCAATAAACGAACGAATGACCCAAATTTAACACTAATTAATAAAGTACGGAAAATAATTTACTCACCACTTCTTAGTATTTTCACAAAACCCAAGCAGTATAATGCACCCAAATAATTCATAGCAATAAAGTCATTAGTAAATAATTAAGAACCCATTACCATTTACTGAGGGGAAAACATAGATTGGTTTAACCAACAATAGATCATGTCATCGGTGTAACCAGTAATAAATCAATGTATGCACCTTCAAAATTTACATTTGAAATAGTATAAAAACGTCGTCTCAATGTGGACTAACCACAGTTTGAAAATGGCCTTGTAAGCCGAAACAGCTGTCACAATAATAAAAAACTAAAACACTTGCAGAACTTAATAATAATATTATCAAATTTAATCTAAATTAAATTTATAAAAAAAAAAAAAATAAAAAAAAAAAATAAAAAAAAATAAAAATAAAAAATAAATAAATAAAAAAAAAAAGACATTTATATCTCTAAAAGCTTTCGCACTCGGATAACAATGTATTTTTATCTTATTATTTATTTTAGATAAAACCGGCCATCCGATATTAATAAACAATATCACATTTCCAATACAAAAACATCGTGACGTTTATTTTTAGGTAGGCGGGGGGTGGAATGTTTTGGGGGATGGTGGGTTAACTGGGTTGAGTGGTGAGTGTGGGGAAGAGGAGTGGGTGGGGAGAAAGGGAGCGAGAGTCAGATAACAGAGGGATAGGACGTAGGTAATGGTCAGCTAAAGAGGATTATTTTTTTTTATCTAAATATGTTTTTCCGGACCGCTCCACAAGTTTATAGCTGCCATCACGGGGGGATTACAACAAGGTGGAAATATTTCACTGCAGGGTGTCTGTCGACGTAATTTGCACATTGTACGGATATTTAATTTGACGTTCAAGTAACGACCTATAAATGAAAGTACAAAGAGAACTTTTTAAAAATTTGCATTAGTCGAACAAATATCGCCACATTCATTTATTTTGGAATACACCCCACGACCCCTGCTGCCTGAAGCAAGTTGTAATAAATCCCTTCATTGGGGAATATTGTCAGGTTAGGAGAGGGTAAAGTATTTGTAGATAACCATAGCGTTTCGATTCTGAATGATGGTCTGAATGATGGTCTGAATAGAGCATCTACTAAGGCTAGAAACTTAAAACGTAAGAGCTGTACGCAGATACGAACTCATAATATGAAGATGTCAATAAAATTATAGCTATTCTTGTTAACAATCGCTGATTAAAATAACATAAATTGCCTCTTCTCATTCAAGTAAAAGTACTCTGTAAAAGCTCTAAAGGGAATTAAAAAGCTAGACGCACGCAACTATAGACACTGATACCAACGTAAACAAACGTAAATTACTTGTTGTACCTAACGTATGCTTCGAACACGACTACCTTTATAAAATTTTAAGATACTCGACTTGTTTATTATTAGAGCAAATATAAAATGTTTCCATAGTTTTTTTTTTTAATCTTGATAATCTATAAACGATTATACGATTTTGTTTTTAAGAAGAAACTTCACTTATTTTTGCGCAAGTCAGTAAACGTACAGTTAATCAAAAATTTGTTTAAAACTGTTTTCTGACGGACTGCGTGGTTGAGGGGTAAGACTCGACTAGCGAGCCCCGGCGTGTGCAGGTAAATTGTATTTGTTTAATTCATGTTAATTCATAATTTAGTAATTAAAAATAATATATAACATATTTGCGGCACGTTCCAGAGCGGAGAATACTCTCAGTATTGCCTTGGTGTAAGTCCACCATTCAAAATTGAAACGTTGCTTGAAACGGTTTTGGCCATATTTGGTGACCAGATCTGACTGGCAAGATATTTTCCCACCTTCCTCTAATCCATTTCCTTCCCCCCCTCAATACCTTCAGCCTCACAATTTACTCCATTTGAGGATGCCAAAGTCTTACTGGCTCCAGACGGTTGGGACCAGTTGGTACTCTGTTGCGGTTTAACATTAAAAATATATTTAAAAAAATTTAAAAACAATGTATATATGTATCGTATATATATAGGCATAAATAAAAATGGTACGAATCACATTGTAATTTCCAAGGCAGCAATATTTCTGTAAAACTAATTCTGTTTAAAATACTTTGTAATGTAAATCGACCGTAAATCGTTTGAAATCATTAAATCCTGTGATTACTTAAGTTTCTATATAATATGTCAAGTTTTGAAAGATTCTACTCAAATTTAAATTCATTTAATTTTTATTAAGGAGGCCGTGTTTTTCCCTTTGCTCAAAGGTATCATATTCTACAATAAGGTTTGGAAGAATCCTATAAAAAGGTTTTAATGATTTTCTTGAAAATTTTATTTGCCTATAAAATGGAAAACACTCGAGGTTTTAATACTAGCAGTTAAAAGTTTCAATTATGAAAGTTAAATTGATTAATTCAACGTAAAGCGTGACATAAGAGAAATCCCATTATTTAATGATAAAACATTAATTTAAGAGGGATTTAAGCCAAGATTAACGGAGAACTTGAGAAGAGAATTGATCACAGTTAATAGAAATTTGCTAAACTTTATTAATGATGGATGGCAGTTTAATTTATTTCAATTATTTTAAGAAATTAGATATTTGTCATAATTAAGTACCAGTTCTAGTTCTAGCCCATTAGTGATAGTTTTCTGTAATAAGCAATTACTTTGTTGATTATTAATATATGTTGTTCAATGGAAGAAATTATTGCAAAGTGTAACACGTTTATTATGAACTATGGTTACCAAAGATATTAGAATATGGCTACTGACTATATGGCGACGAAAATTTTGTTGGTACACGGAGAAAAATGAGTATTGCTATTTTTTGTTAAATCTCCACAAATTATCAGTAATCTGTTTAAAAACGCATTACAGGCCGTTTGCTGACTTCCTAACATATTGGAATGAAATGTGTTCATGCACCTGCATGTACCATGATAATATACATTTTATTAGAAAACCTATCAATTCATTCGTTAAGGGCCTTCAATCCCGTTTTTTATCGGATTGTGACTAATTTGAAGAGGTTCTTAATAAATTAGCAATATTCAATATCAGTCATTTTTATCCTTGTACCCTTAACCTATATTTACAATCGGGTGTACAAGTTATAAATTATGAAATCTGGTCATTATTTTAAAAAAGACAATGTTAACCACCTGTGACGAATTTAATTCTACTCTGGTAACAATATTGAACAAAACGGACAAATATAACATTTTGTTTAAATGAACAAAAGTTTAAATTATTTGGTGCATTAGGTCCATTATTCACATTGATTTAGGTAATAATGATGCCAGGAATATCAGGCATGATGTTTCCGGAATTATATAGGAAAGAAAATCAGTAAAAAACATGTTACAATGATTTTCTTTCCTATATAATTCCGGAAACATCATGCCTGATATTCCTGGCATCATTATTACTTAAATTAACGTGAATAGTGGACTTAATGCACCGAATAATTTACACTTTTGTTCTTTTAAACAAAATGTTATATTTGTCCAATTTGTCCAATATTGTTACCAGAGTAGAATCAAATTCGTCACAGGTGGTTAAGAATTATGACTCAGGTAGTTTAGTGTATGTGAGTACTGAGTGTAATTATTGGCAGGTATGCGTGTGTCTCATTACCTCTTCCCCTCGCACCAACTCAGACACAAGTCCCAGCGGCCGGACTTAGCCCAGATTGGTTTTATTTCCCTATCTACGCCATCTCCGCTTAATCCCTCCGAGATTAAGACCTTAAACTATCCCTAGATTGGATGTGGAGTTAAATTTATTAGCTACGCATTAGTCTTCAGCGAAGATCATACAAAAGTAGAGGAATGTCTTATGAAATATTAATTAATTACCCTGATATACATTTCACTGTAGGCAACCCGAGATATTATTAAAAAATTAATTTGATGCATAATATGCGGCACGTTACCCGACTTATTAGACGAAATCTGTTCTGAGACGGTTACCAATAATCTACATATGGTAGGTATTTAAAAAAATCCCTCAATATCATTTTTTTTTAAAGAAAGAAAAATATTCACAGGTTTCGAATAACCTGACAATATTTGAAAATCTCCTATTACCACAACAGTAAGCTGAAAATGTTGCTTGTGTTGTGATGGAGGACTTAGCCAGCCGAGGAATTGAACACACTACTCCTGAGTGGGACCCAAGCGCGATGTCAACTCGGCCACCGACCGGTCAAATATATTTGATTTTAAGATTTGCTTTTAAGATAATATAATATGACCTATATAAGCCGCTTTAAGGAATTATGCCAACGAAAGTTCTAGTTCATTTCAATGTGCCACTTCCAGAGTGGAAGATTCCTAGTTTTTAAGTACCGCTGTAGGGAAAGACCACTATTTGGTCTCAAAATGTTACTTAAAATGGCTTTAATTGCGATTGGTTACCAGATCGGAGAAAACAGTTTATCCCACCCTTCTACTTACATCAACCTCACTACATACCTCAATATCGGAAATGCCATAGTCCCACTTGCACTATGTTAAACAAAAAAAGCTATTAAAAATTTATTTATAACAAACAAAAAATAATTATGAAATATATGAATGTTCAAGGAGAATATCCGTATATTTTTCGAATTATCTGGCAATATTGATTGCCTACGATATTTTTTTGTGATTTGTGATGTGCTTCAAAAATAAAAATAAAACGTGGATGACATATTCTTTAAATTTATTTTATGTTTGGACTTTACCTTGGCCAGTCTCCCTAGAAGGAGAAGCATTTTAGACTAAATGACTATCAGGAAAAGCTATCAACTGGGCGCGGTCGCACGAGAATATCCTATGAAATAGTAAGCGAAGCATTAATGGCTTCAGCCTAATGAAGCTATATTATTTATTTATTAACGTCTTAATCTTGAAAGAAAATTAAGGAATATCGTTTTAGATGATAGAATTATACTGGACATTAATTATTTGACATTTTCGGAAAATAAGCGAGATAATGCCAAATTATTAATATCACTAAAGTTGTGTTTGAAAAGGCTGTGTTTATACATATTCCACGAAAGTTCCACTTTCGCAATTAGGTTTAACTATAAGAACCCTGAGCTGCGTAATGCACTGACGGGGTAGGAGTGTAAGATTAAAGTCGAGATGAACCTGGAAAATCATGTCTGACCAATTCTAGCACTTTTAACTTTTTTGAATGGTCTGATATATCACCAGAACAAATCATACACTATCTTCCACTATGAAACAATGTACAAATACTATCTAAGCTTACTTAGAATTTGTGTGAAAATATATTACATTCAGGGTAACGGTAAACTCCTTCTAGATTTCCTAAAGCAGTCACTTTGTAAATAAAAAGCATTGGTTCTGTTTGTGAATTTTGTTTATTTCAAAGTTTAAAATTTTTCCTATTAAGACGTGAAGAAAGTTGAACTCTCAACTTCTTGTCAGATATTCTCCTTTACGGTCTGTGGCTTGTTTTTATAGACCCTCCTTGACTTCAAAAAATCAAAAATAAAGATGTCTATAAATTGTCAAATGGGGCGATCTTGTGAGCCAGTACAAATTGCCAAAAACGTGAGAATAAGCGGCCGCGAAACGCACGCTTCGGAATGTCCACAGTAGCTCGTGTTGTGTGTAAAATTGCACCGCCCTGCTAGAACCACGTGTTTTCCAAACCCAATTCATCAATTTGTGGCAGCAAGAAGTCGTTGATCATGATTCTGTAACGCTCACCCGTCACAAAGGTGTTAAAACTACAAAAATATTGGTCAGTCAGACTCATCTGCCATCTGCAGCCACGGCAACGATATTCTCGACCACAGCCGCTACTGTCCCATGTTGAGTCAGTATCCTCAAGGTGAGCTGCTGAACGCAGCAGTGTTTGCCCAGTTGATGCCCCAAGACCAGGGAATCTACGATTAAATTCACACTGAGCCAATATCATCGACCGATTATTTCTCAAAAACGACGTAATTTTTATTCCGCGTTCTTGAAACGTACGGCGATCCATGGTTTGTGCAACGTGTATTCTGCTTCTGTTTACTTCACCAATTCACTAAGCATCTCCTAACAGAGTGATGAATTTTACGCCACCTTGTATACTGCATTTGTACCCACGCCGTGATTCGAATCTGGGAACTGTGCTTAGAAAAAACGATCAACTAGACTCTTTCATACGTCGCTTTACAAAACAAAACAACAACAAAAGTTTATACAAATTTAAATTGTTATTTTTATCAACCCCCGTAAGGATAACAAATTCGTTCAGTGCGATGGAGATTTCAAGGTGTTCGGTTTTTGATTTGGCCATTTGATTGAATTAATGTCGTACCGTATTCAAATGGAAACTGCTTATGACAGTTCAAAGCCAATGAATTCGCCCAGATTTCCTCATTTTACTATTACTGTACATCTGAAAAAAATGAATGTTACATATTTGTCCAAATAATAATACATGGATATTGGATATGTACACAACGATATGTAATAGTACAACAAATACAATGCACGTCGAGGCTAAGCAGCAATACAAGCGTGAATAAATTATGGCCCAGTCAACATTAGTTGCTAACTGGGCAGTGTCTGCTATAAAAAACTAACAGTGACATTAATTTTTGGAATTGACTATTAATTTTAATTTTTTTTTCAATTATAATACATCAATTCATTTGTATAAGTAACATACTAAAAGCGAATAGAAGACTAAATATGTAAAAAAATTGATAGAAACAATAAAATAATTATTTTTAAATCGTTAAATCTATAATTAAGAAAAACACCAACCTAAATTTGAGTAGCTTTTGGCTGAGTGGATGAAAATGTTGACAATATGTATAAAAAAATATGCTTGGAAATTATCAAATCTTATTATAGATATTGCCCACAATGAATTAGGACAACGGTATGAATAAGGTTTGATCCACCCGAATGTAAGTTGTAATTATTCACCAGATAGAACCTTATCGAGCAATCGGCATAATTATTCCGCCCACAGATTGCCGCCCTACGATTCCGCCCTCGACCGCCGCCCGCCCCAAGGAATGCATTGTGAACACGAAATCCTTGAACCGAATATAAGCGTGGGCGATTTAATAGTTTAGGATATTGCATGAATACACTGGGAAATATTGTTAATTTAAATTAATTATAAATAGGTAGGTGCCATTAATTACTTTTCCCTCAACCAAGGGTAAAGCGAAAATATTTGTAGATTATTCTGTTAAGGCTACATAAGACTCTAAGGACGGGTTGTTTCGGAGAATTTGAACAATTCATCAAATTTCAATGTTCATTTCCGGGTTCTATGAAAGTCCTATTCAAGTTCTGTTATTATATCATTATAGGCTAGGTGCTTGAAAAACTCAAATAAAAACAGAACTTTAAAAAATCTTTCACAGAACTTGAAAATGAAAGTTGAAATTTGATGAATTGTTCAAATTCTCCGAAACAACCCGTCCTAACAGTGGGGAATTGCTTGATTTTCTAGGGCAGCTAGGGCAGTCGACCGTAGGTTTGTCATCAGATGACTTATGTCTTTAAGATTCCAACTTTATTTTATACTAGCTGCTGGACTTCTCTACTTTCAACAAATATAATGTATTATATATATAAACCTTCCGGAAGAAATTTATAGAAAAGAAAATGTTACTGAAAACCTTATCAAAAGAACTAAGCGCACAGACAGAAGCGGATATTGAATTTGTTTTATACTACTTAGAGATATTTTATAGGCAAATTCAATCACAGGTTCTTATTTTTGTGCACGGCTGCTTCACTTACGTCTTTAAGATTCTGGCATTATTTTAGGGTTGCGTCTCGTCTTAACTACCATCTATAAATTAATTTATGTTTTAGGCTCACCGTAAAACAATATACCTTATGCAAATTATTTATTATTGCTTATTAAGTTTTCTAATAATAAGTATGCGGTTCCAACCTCAGTAAGTAGGCGACTATCAGACGAATGATTCTGTCCACACGACGCACGCATAATGTGATGAACTGCTCCCAACTACTGGCAAGTTGGTTAATAAGTACTTGAACAATGATAGCGAGGCCCGCACACTTTGTTTTACACTATTACTAGTAAAGAGCGGCTATGTGCGTTGTGTGAGCTTGATTTGAATTTAATACTCACATCATGCACCAATTTTACTCACTGTTCAGTTCAAATTACGCTACTAAAAAAAATTATTGTTTCCTTTGTTTTAACCAATATTTACGTAACATTAGATATGTGTACCTACATTTTATTTCATGCATTTATAAAATAAATTCCTCTTCTTTCGTATAGTAGGAGGGGGAGGTCAGAGGGCGATTAGGGCTGTGAGGCAGTCTAGGATCTCAGGCGAATGGAGCGGGCATTCGTTGTCCACATATAAGATGGTCTGCATCGCACTGTATTCACACATCGCCGACTCTTTGTGGCCTCATCTATGCATTTTGTGAGCACAACGGCTATGGGAGCACTTTATCCTATTGATGGAGGAACAGATTTTACGAGGCAGTGAGAGTACAGGCTGTCTCTCAGTGGGATCATGTACGAGATGGCCATTTCCCACATTGGCCGCTTGCCACTCAAGTAGGTAATCGGAAGAGCTTCTTTTCTTCCATTCAGAATAGTTTTATGAATTTTGAGCAGCATACAGGGTGAAAGACGACAAAGGTAGCGCACTTTTTTTGCAGCGACTTTTTTGTATTCTTTCAGTGTTGCAATCTCTCATTTGATATTTGACGGGGTTATATTTAAGTACGGGGAGGCAAGGGAGAGGTGTAGATTTTAAATTCCCGCTGATGGTTCGCATTGTAAAAGTGTTCTAGCCTATACTGAAGCATACTATTCACCTGTTGAGAAAATCAGGGCAATGGCTGCCATTCTGAGGTGTTGACGTCGCATTCCCATCTAGTTCCAGCTGCTTATTGACTAAGTTGAGCCATGTCCTGATTTTGTTGGCCAATGTTTCCATGTTTTGCCGGTAGTTCATGCTCCTGTCCAAAGTAACTCCAAATACATGCTATACCGCTTCATAATATAAAATAACTTTTTACTTTAAAGTTTAAGTTTAGACTTACGGAATTCAATACTTCGTTTGTGTGAAAGCACTATGAAACAATACATGATACTAGTACTTGTAGTACAGATAGTATACAGGAAATGGGAAACCCTCCAAAAACAGTACATAAACATTTTTCACAAAAATATGACGAGATCCCTCAATTTCCATGGAAAGTAATTTAAAACCTCGTGTAATTATTTTCATTTCTCTCTTTCAACAGTTTAAGGTAGAAGGTAGAATATCAAAAATAGCGCCGTGATTCGGGTAAGTAAAAAAAATGTTTTTCTATTTTTTTGCCGACCTCGGACGATTCATCGAAAAAATATGTTTTTATTTGATCAGTTTAACGATGTTATAAACAGAAATAGAATTTTTTATTATTTTTATTTCGTCAGTTTTGTTTAAATTACAGAATAACCTTCACAAACTTTTTTGTACAACTTTTTTATCAAAAAGTTGACAATATTAAAATAAGAAATCTTGTACTGTAAATTAATAAATAATTTACGTATTATTATATTAAATATTTTATTAATAAGTTACGGCTGACAAATATAAACATTTATATATAATGTGAACCAACGAGTATAATCGTTTACAGTGTTCTGCTGAGATGTGATCGAATTTAATAGTCAAAAATATGTTGTTTATATTGTTACTCTCAGATAAGCAGGCGAACCAATGAGTATAATCTTTTACGGTGTTCTGTTGAGATATTAATGCATTGAATAGTCAAAAATATGTTGCTTATATTTTTATTCTTGGATAAGCGGGTCAACCAATAAGTGTAATCTTTTACAGTGTTCTGCTGAGATATGAATGAATTTAATAGTCGAAATATGTTGCCAATATTTTTACTCTTGGATAAGCAGGTAAACCAATAAGTATAATCGTTTACAGTGTTCTGCTGAGATATGAATGAATTTAAATAAAAAAGAAGTTTCAGTTCTTTTAATCAATTTTTAATCGTACCGAACAACGAATTATTTATCCCATATAGTAACAGGTAACTATGTTCATTTCACTTGATAATCCTTACAAAAAACACATTCACATTTCAGTCAAGCCTTAAGCCATCACTGTCACACTCCCCGTGTATTCCTCATACAGCGCAGCTTACAAGGCTTTGGAATTATAAATAAATTATGACCAGTTAACAATGCATGCTACGAAACGCGGGGGAGCATCCAGCACTCTGCCGTCTACGTTTCCGTCAACTACGCCCTACGCTTCCGCGGCTCTACGGTGGCTACGCCTCTATGCCTATACAATCTCGACGTTCCTACATCTGTACTATGCCCGACTTCTCTCAACTACCCAACTATATAAGAAGATTACCAGACCAAAAGCTTACTAAAAAAAGTGCCAAAATAATTCCGATTTTATTTATGTTTTATTTTTAGTTCACGGGATTCCGGATATTTTGTATGAAGCTAAAGTTTATTACAAGCTTGATGGCCTAAAACTTTAAAATAACTTAACATTTTGACTCCGTTTTGGTTCTTCCAACAATCTGAATGCTTAGACGCTGCTAATCATTGATTGCCGTATATTGGTAAATGGTTATAAAATTAGGTTCAGGAAAGTAACACCGAATCATTCCTTTGATTAAAAAACCATCCAGCATAACTTGTATTTGATTCTGTATCCGTCTTAATTATTTGTTTTCTACACGTCGGTGCAGCATTGAAAT